>NC_143576.1:66434457-66586957 GCF_048544385.1 Mastigoproctus giganteus | reverse complement strand
GAGACTTAGGCGGGCTGGAGTGCCCCTAAACCTGTATAACACAATCAGGAATTACCTAACACAGAGAACGATCGAAGTACATGCACCGTATAAGAAGCTAACTAGACAAATCCACAGGGGGTGCCCGCAGGGCTCTGTCCTAGGACCCCTGTTATGGAATATGATTTTAGATGAATTCCTGGCCCTTGATATTGGTGAAGTCGGCACCCAGGCCTTCACCGATGATTTGATAATAACTGTTGCTGCTGACTCACGAGCGCAGATCGAAGAAAAAGCCAACCACGCGATACGAATTTTGCAAAACTGGGCTACAATCCATTGCCTGTGGATTTCTCCAAGTAAGACCTGCGCGGTACTCCTGAAGGGCAGACTCAACCTTGCCAGACCACCGCAAGTGAAAATCCAAGGCACCACAATAAAACTTGCTACAGAAATAAAATATCTCGGAATCATCATTGACAAAAATCTGTCTTTTCAGCCCCATCTAAAGTACATTAAACAAAAGATACGGAAATATTGTGCATTGGTCGCAAGAGTGACCAGGAGGGACTGGGGGCTAAGCAAGCGGACCCTGTCCCTCTACTACAAATCTACCTTCATCCCGGTCATCACATATGCTTCACCAGTTTGGTACAAAAAGGTAACCGCAGTGGTAAATAGAAGAACCTTGGGCAGCATCCAGCAGTCAATAATTCTGACAATCACACGAGCTGTCTCCACAGTCAGCACGCACGCGCTCCAGGTTCTGGCCGGAGTCCTCCCGCTGGACTTGGAAATCATCAGATGCGCCCTGACATATAATATGGCAAAAGAAATACCGTGCACTATCCTGAACTTCACGTTGGATCTCACCAACAAGAGGAAGCTTGAAAAAACAAGATTGCTCGACCACCTCCGACAGGAATGGCAGGATCGGTGGACAGAATCCACTAAAGGGGAAATCACCAAGAAGTTCCTCCCTAGCGTAAACAGAGTCTTTCCAAAACTCGCGAGTTGGTTCCAACCAGGGCTCCACGTCACCTTTCTGCTCACAGGGCACGGGCCATTTAATGCAAAACTATTTAGCTTCCGAATCACTGAGGATCCCCGTTGCCTCTGTGGCCACGAGGAAACATGGCAACATCTCATGTATGACTGCGACCAGTATGAGGACCTGCGATGCAGGCTCACCGCTGCTATCACCTACTTCCCGCAGAACATGGAACAGCATCTTCTCGACTCGGAACAAGCATACAAAGCCCTTACCATTTTTGCACAGAAACTCTTTGCTAGAAGGCGAGCACTTAAAGCAAACCACCATGCACAGCACCCAGAAGCTGATGATGAATCCCAAAACCAGGACTAGAGAAAACCGGAATACACAAGAAAACTGTACCCACAACTACGAACATGACCATCATTTAGCCTTATTCACCAGAGAACTGACAACCAGGAAGACCTACGTCTGAACCAGAGACAACCTGACACAGGACTTCATTCATGTATGATCCTGCGACTGGGATCTGACTCCTACATTGAAAAAGAACACCAAAGAAGATCCAGTTCAGATCGCTTGGACCCCCATGTGCTCACAACTGTCAATGCCTGATGGCGATCTGTACCGGGCTCCCTTGCCTGGTACCTTTACTCCCTTTCCCCTGGTGGGGAGGAGGAGACAGTCTTGTCTCCTCTCCACCCCTGCCAACCCTGATTCTTCTCCTGGTGGGGCTTGGGCCTGCCTCACTGAAAATCCGGGGGTCACCTTCTCTATCGTCCCCATACTTCTGTCTTTTCCCCCCAGCCTTCAGTCTCCCCCCCTACTCTACCTAATACGCCAGCGTATAACCCCACACAAACTGCAAAAACTTAACTTCGTCCAAATTAAACCGCATACACCTCAATTGGCTTTTCTAATTCCAGCACTCACCCCTACCAAGTCTTTTTTTTTTTTTTTTTTTTAGGCCTTAGTCACTGAAATCTCAGGAAACTAGGTGGCAGGGCCTGCCAGAGTAAAACTTCATTCTGTGTACCTGGTCTGCCTCCACGAGGCCAAGTATGGACAACGTTGGGCCTCAGTAGGGGTCCAGCGGCTAAACGGCCAGATGAACAACGATACACAACACTACACATATACAAAATCCACACACTTTTAAATCTCTGGCCTTCCCAGTGAACTGGTACACCTACAATGAAAGCAACGCGGAGATGGGGGAAACCCCTGGTGCCGTTAGACATCAATACACTTCACACTTTACACTGAAGTACGTTGGCTGTCCAAAGAAAGAGCTTGAGCTAAGAGAAGAGGTGAAAGTTTTTTTGTGAATAATTCTTACTTTTCTGGTTTAATGAAGGATAGCTATTGGCTCCAAAAACTAGCTTACTTAACTGATATTTTTGAGCACCTGAATGAGCTAAATCGAAAATTGCAAGGATCACATGAAAACATACTAACATGTACGGAAAAAGTTTATGGACTTTGGAAAAATGAGGTTAAAAATGGATCATTAGTGATGTTTAATCGGTGTCAATTTAAATCCTAAAGAAGAATTGCTATATTAGTACAGCAACATTTGTGTTTGCTTTAGGAAAAACTTCACTATTTTGAAATACTTGATATAAAAAAAATTTAAGTGGATTCGAAATCCATTCGCATTATCCCTAGAAATTCCAGCATTACATTTATCAATGAAAGAAAAAGAAGAGCTGTTAGATTTAAGAAATGATCACACCCTTCAAGTACAAATTAAAGAAACTGAGTCATCCAAATTTTGGTTAATGGTGAGAAAGGAGTTTCTTTCAATCGGAGAAAAAGCAATTGACACTCTTCTTCCATTTGCTACCACCTATTTGTGCAAAGTTTCTTGTCGATAGCCATTTCAAGAATAAAACCTCACATAAAAATGTTATGTTCACAGAAGCAAGCTCAAGTTTCTCATTAAAAAAAATTTTTATTTTGAAGTTTTGTATGAATTTGGTATTAAATATTTAATATCTTCCATAGTATTTATATTTTGCTTTTCTTATCATAATTATATATAATATAATTCAAATGTAATACATTTTTTTTACAAAGTCCTTATGGATACCCCAAAATCTGCTCCAGTTTATCTCTGTGTGCTGTACAAAAATTCCCAAGTGTGCCCTGGTGCAAAAAAGGTTGGGAAGCACTGGTCTAGGGTATAAGCGAGCAAAGAGCTGTTGTTGTTGTTTGGGGTTTAATGGCTCAAGAGCAACTTCAGCTATATTGTACCTGTTCAAGTTTTGTTATTTCCTGTTATGTTGTTACTGATTTAACATATTAGATATGATTGGTTAGGTTTATTAAACTGAGGTGTGAAAAAAGTTCACTGACGTTTGATTTATCTCCCATAATGAGTTCAAGGCTTAATGGCTCATTTGAATGCGATTTGAAAGCTGATTGGCGGGCAATTTGATATTGTGGGCATTCTATGATGATGTGCATCACTGTTAGTGTGGTCAGACACTGAGAGCATTGTGGAGGTGTCTTTCATTAGGAGGTAAGAGTGTGTGAAATGTGTGTGGCCGATGCGAAGCTGGGGCGAGTATAACCTCTTCATGTCCGTTTGACTGAAAACTTGATTTCCAGGATTTCTGCTATTGTTTGATTTGGTATAATTTATTGCGTGTTTGAGATTTCCAGGTTTGCGTCCATATATTTTCAGAGGCTTTCCGATTGACGTTTTTGAAGTCATTGAGCGGTATTTTATGCAAGTGACAATTTTCATTAGACAAATGTTTTGCAGCATCATCCGCGCGTTCATTGCCGAGTATTCCAGAATGTCCAGGAATCCAAGTGAATCTGACTTTTTTTTTTTCCTAAGATGTGATAAGAAGAAAAGAATTTTTCTTACATGCGAACGAGATGGATGATCTGTCTGTAAAGCATACATTGCACTTAATGAGGCTGTGAAATGATACTTTTTAAAAGAGAAGCTTTGACAATGTGATCTAGGGCGAGACTTATTGCAAACAATTCAGCACTATAGATACTGCACTCTATTGGATGAGACTGTGAAATTATGCTGTTTGGCAATACGACTGCTGCACCAACGTGTGCATCCGCCTTAGATCCATCAGTGTACACATGAGAATAGTCAGAGAATTGCATTACATAAGAGGAATGTAGCTGTTTTATATGCTGATTTGGGATATTGTTCTGTTTCCATTTTATGAGGACCATGTCACAGTCAACTGAGCTGATTTCCCACGGTGAAAGGGATGTGGGGTATCTTGGTAGATTTTATCCACACTTAAGTTCAATTGTGAGAGTATTTCTTTTAGTCGGATGCCTGCAGGTTAAATGTGTTAGGTTTGTTCGCATATAAGGTTTCACATTTCGGTTTATACAGATATTGCCATGTTGGATGTCCAGGAAGGCTTTGAACTTTCGTAGCATAGTTCAGAAGAAGAACTTCTCTATGAAGACTGAGTGGGAGTTCATGATCTCTGTGTATAGACTATACACAGGTGAGGTACAAAAGGCTCCAGAAACAATATGTAATGCACTGTGATGAACTGGATCTAACCAATTCAACAAACTTTTCCTAGCTGAGGAATAAATGGGAGAACCATCATCTAATCTGGATCTTATCATTGCACGATAAGCGTGCAAAAGTGAGTAACGATGAGCCCTCCATGTCATGGCTGATATTGCTCATAGATTGGGCGCCTCCATAGCCAGGTGGGCAGGAGCAGCAGTGCGTAGCACATGCTTCTTGATTAGACCGGGGTTCGAGCCCGTGACCACCAAATACGGAGGATGTGGAAAGGTCAGGGAATCACACCGCATATCCCCAGAGAAATATGGCCTTAGCTGCTAATGCTTCTAAAACAAAACAACAACAACAACTCATAAAATGTTTAATTTCTTTAAGCACACGGTACATAGATATTTTATGTGTTCAAGCAGATTTAATTTGCAATCCATTATTAGTCCTAGAAGTGGGATACTATGTTTGAGTGGAATTTGTTGATTGCTTATTCTTAGTTCTGGAAGTGTATTGCCACTGTCTTTTGTACTGAGATTCGATATCCATTATAGATGAACCAGGACTCTTTTTTTAATAGCACATTGAAGCTGCCTCTCGATTTTCCGCATATTCTGTGAGTGACATGATATTGTGAGGCCATCGGCATATAGGTAGGTTTCTACTGTTGCTGGAATAACTTCTGTTATAGGGTTGGTTTTATAGCAAAAAGGGTTGCACCGAAGACTGAGCCTCTGTTCTTGATTGTATATTAGAGATAGAATATGATGGTAGCGGACTTGAAGTTCTTTTAGACATGAAATTCTGAAGGAACTTCGGTAGATAGCCTCGAAGTCATAATTTGTGCAATTCATACCATATCTCCAGGTAGTATTGAACGCCTTTTCAATATCAAGACATATCATTACAAAGTGTTCGTTTCTCCGAAACAAGCACCTTGTAATGATATGCCTTGATATTGAAAAGATTCGGCTTTTGTCATTATGTCTATTGTTGATCTGTTTTTCCGAAAACCGTATTGGCTAGGACTAAGGAGGTTATGGAAGTTAAAAAACCATGTTAACCGATTATTCACCATTTTTTCTAAAGTTTTACCTAGACAGCTAGTGAGGGCAATGGGGTGATAATTATATGGGTTTGAATGGTTTTGCAAAGGCCAGTACAATCGAATGTCGCCAAGAGTCTGGATATGTATCCTCAAGGTATATCCTATTACATAGCAGTAAGAGCATGCAAAAAGAATTTTTAGTGAGGTGTTTAATCATTTGAAAGTGGATTCCATCCGGACCTGCTGCACTTTGCTTAGATTTGGCTGGGGCTTTATGCAATTCATTTATAGTAAAGGGTTGGTTGTATGAAATCTCATGAGCTGCATGGAAATTAATTTTGTATTTTTCAATTTAAGCTTTATATGTTTGAAAGAAAGATTGGTCTGTATGACGTTGTTGCTGACAATTCCTCAAATGTTTCTCGTAGTAGATTTGCAAATTTTTCTGGTTCAGTTATGTCATGACCTTTTCAGCTTATGATTGGTTTAGGGATGGTCATATATTTGCTTAAATTTTTCTAATTTTATTACAGATAATTCTGGTGTCCGTATGTCTATTAATTTTGCTTGCAAAAGATATCCAGGACTCTTTCTGAGATTTCCAGCGTATATAATGTGCTTTTGCTCTGGCTTTCTTATATTTTATGAGATTAGTGGTGGTAGGAAACTTTCTGAATTGATTCCAAGCCTTATTTTTTTCTTTCTTTGCTTCCAAGCATTCTTCATTCCACCACTGCTTGTAGTGTTTATGGAACAGGGTCTTTGGTATTGCAATATTTGCTGCAGAGATTATTTGATTTGTGATATAAATAACAGCACTATTGATATCATAATGTCTTATAGTTTTCTTATCTAAAGAAGCATCACATTGGTATTTTTCCCAGTTTGCTTTGCAAAAAAAAATTCTGTACATAGTACCTCTTACAGATTGCGGTACATCATTTGCTAGTAGGTGGCACACAACTGGATAATGATCACTGTTGTAGGGATCATCAGAAACAGACCAGTCAAGAAGAGGAAAGAGAGCTGGGGAACAGATGGTGAGATCAATTGCGAAGGTAGTCCCTGATAGTAAATGGACATGGGTGTGGGTACCTGTGTTTAAGAGTGTTAAGTTCCTACTATCTAGAAGTTTTTCGATCTTCTGTCTCTTTTGTCTGTATGAAGTGAAGTGATCCCTAAATGATATGATGCCCATTTAGGTCTCCCATCAAACAGAATGGAGATAGTAATCCTCAAAATCTTGCAGTGTATACGTATGATTAGGTGAAAGGTAGAGTGTACTGCAACTGCATCAAGAGGTGTTTGCAGTTGAATACGCTTGGATGGAATATTAGAGTCAACCAAAATGGCAACTCCTCCATGAGCTGTTGTGGTTTTATGATCTTGCCTATATATGTTGTAGTACTTGATTGAAATACTTATTTGAGGAATTAGGTTTGTTTCTTGTAAATAGACATTTGCATAGACTGAAATAAGATCTTTGATATCGTTTAGGTTACTTCGAATACCACGACAATTCCACTGAAGAAGTGTACGCATTATTTGGGTTTAGAAACTGATTCAGATGACTTGCGATGGGTTGCCTGTTTGAATCGATCTGTTTTGGTTTTTTCTTTTTTAGGGACGCTTGGTGGGCTTCCACTGTCCATGTCATCAGTTGCATAAAGTTCCAGGACTGGTTCATCTTCTTGCCCTTTTTCATCGATTTCCATATTGTTAGTATTTTTCACTTTTTTGTCTATAGGTTTGGTGGGATTTGTACAGCTTGTTGGTGTTGGATCTTCAGCGTATGGTGAGTTAATGGGTGTATTAATTGCCTGATCAGCTTCTGGTTTTGTTTGTAAAAGTAGGTTACGTGCCCAGTCTGCTATTGAGATGTTCGGCGGGATTGAGATGTCAGTCTGTGTTGCAGTTACCTTTGTTTTCTGCACCGTAGTTGCTGCTGTTGCATATGATCTCAATGCTGGAAGTAGTGGTATCTGCTTTTTGGCTTCTTGGTATGTGACCTTATGTTCAGTTTCATATTTCTGAACTTGCTTCTCTCTCTTCCATATATTGCAGTCTCTGGAATAGGCAGGGTGCCTCCTTTGCAATTTGGACAGTGACGAGACTCTGTATGACACTCTTTAACATTATGATCTTTTGAGCCATGTGTGGCACAAACAGCTTGACCTCTGCATACTGCTTGGGAATGGATATACTTTTAACACTTGAAACATCTTATTGGATTGGGAATGTATGGCTTTACCTGGCAATTTAGGTATCCCGCTTTCACTGATGTTGGAAGGGTAGGTGTTGAAAGTAAATATGACAGTGTGGGTTGGTATAAGGTTTCCATCCTTTTTGATAAGAATTCTTTTCGCATGAATGACATTCTAATTTTGTAATTCTTATATAATTTCTTCTTCAGAGCTGTTTAGGAGGTCCCATTCCACGATAACCCCTTTTGATGTATTTAAAGTGGCATGCGGAGTGACTTTGATGGGAATCCCACCAAAAGTTGTTGTTTTAAGAAGTAGCTCAGAATGATGGTGATTTGTTGTTTCTATAAGTAGGTCACCTGATTTCAAGTGGCAAACCATTTTCGGTGGACCAGCTATATGTTCTATACAACCTTGTATTACAAAGGGAGAAAGTTTACTAACTGGCTGGTCTGATAAGGAATGTAAAATTAGAAAGAGTAGAGAGATGGTCTGAGTCACATCTTTCTTTTGTCTCCTGGCAGTAGATGGGGCTTGGATCATCTTTCTGCTGATTGTGTTCAGTTTGATCCAATGATCCAGGTGAAACCTGGTTTGTAGAGTCCATTTTGGCTCCTTTTTGCCCCAAAAGGATTATTTTTTTCCTTTTAGGTTTCTGGCCCCGCCACAGGGAGGCAGGAGCAGTGCGACCTAGTGCCTGGAGAGGTTAGTTTGTTAGTGAAAAAATTAATTAATACACTAAGAAAAGAAAGGCGATTTTCCTTCCTGGGTTCTTACTCAAAATCTGTTAAGTACAGAACCACTTCAAAAGAACTGAGAATAAGAAAAGCACTGGAAATAAAAAGGAATGAAATCACTTAGAAAATCACTTTATTTATCGCTCAAGAAAATCGCTCGGACACTATCGTTTGGCACTTGGGGCCGTGCAAAGAGCGTCCAGGAAAACATCTCCCATCTCAAAACACTGCCACCACCACCTTCCTGTTTCTAGATCAGAATGCTCTCTCCCCACAGTTTGTTGCTGTACCCTCATAAACTGTGCACACAGCATAGCAAGAAACAATTCGTCATAAAAGGTAACTGTTTTTTCAAAAATTGACGGTCCAATCCAATGATACTGCTCAAACTTTAGGCATTATTGGCATAAGAAGGGATACCTTGACCAGGCACCTACTGTGGAGGCGATAGAAAGGAGGGTCTCATTGAATCGTGGACTTGAAAACACTGCTGGTCATTCCCCCTGGTTAAAGTCCATTGGTAGCCATTCCACCATTTTTCATCAAAAGATGAAAAATGGTGGAATGGCTACCAATGGTCTGATCTACATTCACTATAAAAAACATCAATGAGGCATGGGCACCTGCCTTTGCCTTGAAGACTGCTGCTCTGTCCACAATCTGTCTATTCTTGAACACCTTAACTATAGCGCTATGAAAACAGTCCACAAGATTCACAGTTTCTGTAATACTGCAACCCTTCAACTACCTGACAATCATACCTTTTTTAAAGTCCATCAGATCACGCCCCTTGCCCACACTAATCGAGTACTCCACATGGACCTGCAGCATCACATTTACTGATTCTCGTCACAATGGATGTGCCACCAGGATGGGAGTAATGGCCAACTGCTAAAACACAGTGGTGATCATAATGTTTTGACTGGACAGTGTAATATATATATATATATATATCTTATTTCATAAGTCTGCTCCCACAAAATTCTGAAAAGTTAAAGAGAAAAGTTGTTGCAAATCATGGGGTTCCAATCGGAAATTGCTGGATATTTTTACCAAGGAGGATCTATAATGGC
This sequence comes from Mastigoproctus giganteus, assembly GCF_048544385.1. Lineage (NCBI taxonomy): Eukaryota > Metazoa > Arthropoda > Arachnida > Uropygi > Thelyphonidae > Mastigoproctus > Mastigoproctus giganteus. The sequence continues at coordinate 66,577,408 of NC_143576.1, read as the reverse complement.
AATATCTCCTTTGCATATCAATGATGAAAACTTTAGCAATGTTGCTATTTTGACATTTCGGTAAAAGAGGGACAGAATGTGCACTACAAGAAAGACAATAGTGAATGAAACCAGTTTTTATGAACTTGTAAAGAAATAGTTTAGTGTAGCCAACAATAGTACTGCATAAAAAGTAAGACTGTACAAACTTGGGTGGAGTTCCATATGCATGTAATTACAGTTTTTGTTGACTTGAAATGCTTTTCCACTGGCCACATTTTGAAACCCATTTTACTACTGATACAAGAGGGTGAGACTGTAACAGCTCACCCCAGGTAAAAATAAAATTTCAACATTTCAGACTGGAACCCATGACTTGCAACAACTTTTTCCTCATTCACTTTTTAAGAATTTTGTCAAATAACCAACTTCGGATAGGAAAAATGATTTAGGTGACACCCTATATAAATCTTGATATCTTTTCCCTCTTAGTCAAATGTGTTTCACTTGAATTCAAAGTACGTATACCTAGCTGTATGGGTCATAGCTAAACTGGCTCATTCTTTCTAGCCAAAATGTGTATATTTACATTGTAGTCAGATGTAATGTTCAATCAATTTTATGATGGGATTAATCTTGGGTGTGATACTGTGCTCATTAGCCTCTCTCTACTAATTTTTCATTCCTAATATTTTATCCTATTTTATGCCATATCATAGTTTGGCTTATATAGATATAAATTTTTTGATGGCATAAATAAACATGCACGTATCAAAATTAATAAGTACTTTTTTAATCAATTATTTCTTACTTGTAAAGTGGTCAATATTAGCATAATGGATTTGAAGCACAAGATAATTTATCCCACTGTCTCCTCCAACCTTGAATCCAACACCTAGAATAATATAAATTTTTTACTTGAGCAATTTTTTGTAGCATTCCTAACAGCATTTTTTTTTTTTTTTTTTAATTTTAGCTTTAAAATATAACTGAGAATTGTTAAAAATTTTTAGTCCTATCAACAGGTGTTATAATTTTTTTAAAAATAAAAAAGAAGACACGGCTGGCATTTTTATATCTAAAAATGCCAGCCAACATTTTTAGTATATTAATACTAAACATTTCATTTACAGAAAATGCACATGTACATTTTTGAAAACTCTGTTTAAATAAACAGTTTTCATTAAATAACTACATGCTTTACCTGTAAAATTAAAATATCTATCCACAGATATTTTAAATAAACATTTCTCTTTCAAATTTTATTAATTAATAAAATTTAAGAGAATTAAAACTTTCCTAAGAATTTTTAAAAATTTATTTAATATTATCCAATGGCCACGTTTTAGTTCAGAGTTTTATCTCAAATCAAGATTTATATGCTTTACGTGCATTTGATTTTGATCATGTAGAGACTTTCTGCTCTGACAGAAGAAATGGTTCTTAAATTTTATTGTATTATAAAATGTAAAATAATTAGATTAAACAGGGGAATCTGCCATACATTTTAAACATCTAAGATAACACAAGGAAAGTGTTTTTTCAGAGTTTACTGGCTTTAATCAGTTGGCAAGTGGATTCTATCTGAAAACATATACCAAACCATGAATAATGCATTTTATCTAAGCAAAATACAGAGTAATGTATGGAAGAAAAACTTCTATTAGAAATATAACTATTATATTTATTTTAACATAGAGAATTAGGCCATGTCTGCAGCCCACAACACCATACAGTAGACAGAGGGATGGATGAGTAGGAGATGTCAGAGTGATTATTAATGGGCCTTACTCTTCTCAGAGCAGTGTTTTCAGTGGAGGCCCCCAGGGTTTGATGCAGGGCCCATTGTTATTTTCAATATTTATTAAAGACACTGAGGCATGGCTAACTTTTCACATGATACAAATTGGGGGGCGTAATGACAGTAATCAATGTATGCTACTGCAAGAGCTAGAAAAATCAGGCAGACTGGCTGGGAAATGGTAATTAAAGTTTGACAAAATGGAAGGTACTGTGTATGGGTTGCAGTAATTACAGATTAATGTACTAACTTTATTCATTTTCCACTACCTTACGTGTGGCAGCACACTCAAGATAGTAGAAAATAAAAAATACCTGGGGAAATTGTGCAGTCAGGCATGAAGTTCTCTGAGCAGTGCATATGGGCTGTTAGGATAGTTTACGAAGTTTTGTCAATGATATGCAAGAATTTTCCCAGCAAAAATAAAGTGATTATTCCATGGTATAAGGCAATGGTTATGCCACATCTTGAGTACTACATACAGATCTTAAAGCACCATCTTAGGAAGAATGTGGGCCTGTTGGAATGGGTGCAGAGAATAGCAATGAGATTACTTGGGATGTGAGGGACAAAAAGGTACCCTTAACAAGAAAGACTTCAGTTCTGATAATTGCAGCATCAGAACCAGAGAAAAGATCTGATAGGGACATTTAAGGGCTTGGAATGAATTAAGTATTGATAGCATTTTTACTTTTGCTCAAACACACACACACACACACACACACACACACACACACACACACACACACACACACACACACACACACACACACACACGGATCATAAATATAAATCGAGGAAGATAGTTGATTAACAGTATTTCTTTCTACTTTGAACATAATTGTAAGCTTTAGCACAGAGATCTCAGAGCTTGGTCTTCAATGAGCATAGAAAGTTTCTCCAGGATAAATATCAAATATGGACACAAATTGTGATTTGATTTCAACTATTGCATTGAAATAGCTTAAATAAATTGAAGGAGGAACTGGACAAACTTTTAGAAGGAATGAATGTATGAACTTGTGTATTTTTTTTTGCTAATGCTACACAAGCTCATACACTTGCTTTCTTGCATCACATGCCTCTACTACTACTACTAAATAACCTGTAATTCCATAGTTTAACTTCAACATCTTTTAACTCTGTTCCCCCCCTTTTATTTTTTGACTTTAGCAAAGTAGTAGTAGTAGTGGCATGTGATGCAAGAAAGCAAATGTATGAGCTTATGCAGCATCAGCCAAAAAAAAAAAAAAAAAAAAAACACACCATTCCCTCCAAATGCCTGTCCAGTTCCTCCTTAAATTTATTCAACCTATCAACTTCCACAACGACAGATGGAAGTTTGTTCCAGCAATTAACCACCCACTGGCTAAAGGCAAATTTTCGCACATCTATTCTACATCTGTCTTTCCTTAATTTGAATTTATGCCCCCTTAGGTTCGTAATCTGAACAAGTGGAAGGATCCCATCAGAATTCAGCGTGCTCAACCACATTCAAGGTCTTATATACCTCAATCAGATCACTGTGCAGGTGCCTAGTCTCCAGCCACTGCATTTGCAGAACTTAAGCCTCTCTTGGTAAGAGGATCCCTTCATTCCCCTCACCAACCTTGTTGCCCTTCTCTGTACACGCTCAAGTAAATCTACATCCTTCCTAAAATGAGGCCTCCAGACCTGTACGCAGTACTCAAGGCGTGGCCTGACCATTGCCTTATACAGAGGGATAATCACCTCCTTTTCCCTGCTAGCAAAATTCCTATATATCATTGACAAAACCCCATGACCTGCCCTGGCAGCCTGTCTGCATTGCTCAGAGAACTTCATATCTGACTGCACAATTACTCCTGGGTCTTTTTCATTTTCTACCACCTTAAGTGTAGTACCACACAGCTGGTACGTGTGGTACTACACTCTGGGGTTACTTCTACCCATATGCAGTACTTTGCATTTGTCAAGGTTAAACTTCAGTTGCCACTTCTTAGCCCATCTGCCCAAATTATCTAGATCCTGTTGCAGTAGCACACTGCCATTACCGTCATTAACAACCCTGCCAACCTTTGTATCATCTGCAAAACTTTGACACTAAGCCTGATATACCTTCATCAATATTATTGATAAATATACAAAACAACAGTGGACCCAACACCTAACCCTGTGGGACTCCACTAATAACATTAGTCCAAGAAGAGCAGCACCCATTGATTACCACCCCTCTGTCTTCTCGCACTTCACCATCCTTTTATCCATTGTAGCAGCTTACCCTTAATACCATTCTGCTCCAATTCGTACAATAGTCTTCCATGCGCAACAGTGTCAAAAGCTTTCCTGAAATCCAAATATATGATATCAAAATTATTTTTTGCATCCAGTTCCTTTGTAACCACATCATAATATCCTATCAAATTTGTCAGACAAGACTTTCCCTTAACAAACCCATGCTGTGTCTGAATTATTGCTGCAGTTTTGTCTAGATGATCCTGCAATGCATCTTTAACCAGCGACTCCATTATTTTACCCGGAACAGAAGTTAAACTAACTGGGATCATAAGTAGGAGGTGTGGCAATAAAGTTCCCAGACTAATGCTGTTGCAGTCATGTTTCGATGAGCTTGAAAATAAATAGGTATAAAGTGGTATATTCTAGTTCAAACTTCCTCCAACAGATAGTGGTATAGAGAATTTTCAGTTGGCTGACAGGTCACAAGTAACAACCAGTTTCGTTAGTAGTGTTAACGTTTCGTTTCCCAATTTTGCAACTAATGAATATCAAATTTTGCTTTCAACTAGGAAAACCTGCAACAGAAACATAAGAAATGTTAAAAACTGTTTATGGTAATGAAACTTTAAGCCATACAAGTGCGTTTGAATGGTATACACAATTCAAAGATGAACATGAGGATGTTCGTGATGACCCAAAAGTGGGCATCCATCAACCTCTCAAAATGAGGATGAGTTGCAAAATTTCAAGTAATTGTGGCAAGACATTGCTTGACCCTTAAAATGATGGCTGACGTGTTGGATATGAATAAGGAGATGATTCACCAAATTCTGCATGAAAATTTAGGGAAACAGAAGGTCTGTGCAAAATTTGTACCACACATTCTAACCAATGAGCAAAAGCATCAAAGGATGTCATCATGTGAACACTTCATCCAGACTTGTCAAGACAGTCCTAATTTTGTCAACTGCATTATCACCAGAGATGAGTGTTGGATGCTTCAGTATGATCCAGAGACGAAGTGTGAAAGCATGCAGCAGACTTTAAAATCATCACAGAGGCCCAAAATGTTTCATTTACAAAAATCTAGGATTAAGACATGCAAGGAACAAGGAATTTGTACCTGAAGGAGAGAGAATCAATGCTGCATTATATGTACAGGAGCTTCAAAGACTACCGAAGTGCATTTCACAAGTAGGGCTGCAATTTTGAGAGAAAGGCAGTTGGTGCATGACAATGCTCCACCCATTCTGCACTTGTGAAGACAATTCTGACAAAGCATGGCATTGTACAGATCAACCCTGCTCTCCTGATTTAACACCAGCGGACTTCTTCCTCTTTCCCCTGGGTAAAAACTGACTACCCTCAAAGGAAAGAGATTTTAGGATGTCGAGGGCATAAAGAAATACTGCCAAATTCAACATCATCTCTTTGGATGCCTTCATTGACTCTTTTCAGTAACTTTTACACTTTTAATAAGCATATTTGCATTCAATGAGGTGGTGATTACTTTGAATAATATAAAACCATTTTTGGGCTCCTTCACTTTTGTATTCTTTTATTGCTCCAGTCCAGGTTTTATTGCCAACTAATATATGACTTGGTCTTGCCCAGCAGATTACTATATAAGTTAATATTAAAGGTACAGCCTCAAAGGATCACGAGATGGGTATCCTCAAAATGGGAGTTGGTTAGAAGTAGGATCCCACAGGCATCAGTGCTTGGACCACTCCTGTTCTCGATTGTGTTCTATACAATGTTTACGTGCTTACACCAAATTGGTATGTTATTTTGGGACTACTGACACCTATATCAATGTTTCGTTCTAATACCACTTCTCAGCCCATCTGCCTAATATTTCTAGTTCTTGTTACATTAGTATGCCTTGCTACTTGTCATTAACCAGCTTGCAAACTTTTGTATTCTTCAAACTTAGCATTAAGCTCGATATGCCTTTATCAATATTTTATGTATACTTTCCCACAACGACTAACGGAAGTGAAACCTGAGCACTCACCAAAAGAATGGAAGAGAAGATGAAAACTATACAGAGAAGAATGGAGCAAATTATATTAGGAATCACACTGTTGGATAAGAAGAGAAACACATGGATTAGATAGCAAACTCAAGTATTCTCAAAGTATTCAGCAAACTCAAACATCCTTATCAAAACTAAAGAACTGAAATGGACTTGGGAAGGACACATTAGCATTAATGCTAATACCAGTCTTTTTTGGTAAGGATATCCTTTGCACCTGCCCCCCTACAAAATCTTGTTTCGCTTCTCTGAAGATTATATGTTTTCCTCAAATGAGATTTTGAAATCTGCATGTATTTCAGATATGTTTAGTTTAGGCCTAAACAGATGTCAGATGAACTGAGACATGTGGCAGAGAAGAAAATGCATGGGATACATAAAAATTAACAGGTGGTCCAGAAGCCTATGGAAGATATAAGCTGGTCTATAATCAAGGCACAAAACAGGTAAGAAAGGCAAAGGCAGTTGACAAGAAAACTTTGGCAAAGGATACAAAGGAAAACAGCAAAGAGTTCTTTACTTATGTAAACTCTAGAAGGAAGGGGATGGATCAGATGGGTCCACTTGATATTGATGGTTCAACCGTTGATGATCCTACTTCGGTAGCTAACAAACTGAATGAGTATTTTGCACTAACATTTACACACGAGGAGTTATATCATCAAGGTTTCTTGCGACGACTGACTAACCGGTTAAAATAAATTTATTAAAATAAAAATATAATATATACATAAGATAAAACAGAAATAAAATAAAAGCACTAAAATATATATAATAAAAGCGTTAAAATATATAGTAGCTTTAGAAGCGAAGTGCCTCTTCATCAGCTAGTCTGTGACTGGTGATCATGCCCAGCTGACTTGTGCTATTGTAACCATTAATATTAGCATTAGCATTAGTAGAGGCATTTGATGCAAGAAAGCAAGCTTATGCAGCATCAGCCAAAAAAAAAAAAAAAAAACCACTTCCACTTCACCCCTCTGTTCGTTCAAAATACCTGTCCAGCTGAGACTTAAACTTATTTAGGCTATCAACCTCCACCACAAGGGATGGAAGTCTGTTCCACCAACCAACCACCCGCTGGCTAAAGGCAAATTTCCGCACGTCTATCCTACATCTGTCTTTCCTCAATTTGAATTTATGCCCTCTCAGGTGATTTTTCTGAGCTAGAGGAAGAATCCCATCAGCATTGAGCATGCTTAAACCATTCAAGGCTTTATACACCTCTATCAGATCACCTCGCTGGTGCCTAGTCTCCAGACACTGTAATTTGCAAAACTTAAGCCTTTCTTCGTAAGAGCACCCCTTTGTTCCATTCACTAATCTTGTTGCCCTTCTCTGTACTCGTTCCAGCAGCTCTACATCCTTCTTGAAATGAGGCCTCCAGACCTGTATACAGTACTCTAGGTGTGGCCTGACCATCGCCTTATACAATGGAATAATCACCTCCTTATCCCTGCTGGAAAAATTCCTGTATATCATTGACAATACTCCATGAGCTACTCTTGCAGCCCGTCTGCACTGCTCAAAGAACTTCATATCTGCCTGCACAACCACCCCCAAGTCCCTTTCATTCTCTACCACTGTCAGTGTAGTACCACAGAGTTGATACGTTGCTCTGGGGTTGCTGTTTCCCATGTGTAGTACTTTACATTTGTCAATGTTAAACTTCATTTGCCACTTCTCAGCCCATCTGCTCAACCTTTCCAGATCGTGTTGCAGCAGCATAGTGTCAGTAGTGTCCTTGACAACCCTGCCAACCTTTGTATCGTCTGCAAACTTGGACATTAAGCCCGATATACCATCATCAATATCATTAATAAATACAGAAAACAATAATGGACCCAACACTGAGCCCTGAGGGACTCCACTAATAACATCAGTCCACGATGAGCAGTGTCCAATTGATTACCACTCTCTGTCTTCTCCCCCTCAACCACCCCTTTATCCATAGCAGCAATTTGCCTCCAATGTCACACTGCTCCAATTTGTGTAGCAGTCTTCCATGTGCAACAGTATCAAAAGCCTTTCTAAGATCCAAGTATATAATATCAAAGTTATTCCCTGCATCCAGTTCTTTTGTGACTGCATCATAGTATCCAATCAAGTTGGTCAGGCAAGACTTCCCCTTAACAAAACCATGCTGTGTCTGAGCTATAACTGAAGTCTTGTGTAAATGATCCTGCAGTGCTTCTTTAACCAGTGCCTCCATTAATTTTCCTGGAACAGAAGTTAAGCTCACAGGTCTATAATTACTTGTGTCAGCCTTTGATCCTCCTTTGTGAATTGGGGTCACATTTGCACATTTCCAGTCTATGGGTACCTCCCCTGAGTCCAAGGAAGCTCTCATAATTATGGCTAAGGGTTTGCTTACTTCCTTTGCTGCCTCCTTTAATATAACTGGATAGATCCCATCCACCCCGGGTGCCTTTCTTGTGTTTATCTTCAACAGTTTCTCCTCCACTTTACTCCCAGTTATTCAAGATTCTGTCGCTTACTGCTAGAGTTGAATACACCTCTGGCATTCCCCTTGCTGAATAACTCCTCATGTGTGAATGTCGATGCAAAATATTCATTTAGTTTGTTAGCTACCTGAGCAGGATCATCAACAGTTGACCCATCAATATCAAGTGGACCAATCTGATTCATCCCCTTCCTTCTAGAGTTTACATAAGTAAAGAACTCTTTGCTGTTTTTCTTTGCATCCCTTGCCAAGGATTTCTCGTAATCTGCCTTCGCCTGCCTAACCTCCTTTTGTAACTTGGTTGCATATCAACTTGTATCTATCACAGGCATCTGTGTCACGTGTTAATTTGTATGTATCCCATGCATTTTTCTTCTCTGCCATATGCCTCATTAGTTCATCTGACATCCATTTTGGCCTAAACCTTGAACAATATTTCTTAGTTGGTATGTAAAGCCTAGTAGCTTCTAAGATAAGTTCTTTGAATGCTTCCCATTTTGAATTTGCTGTTGGTAACATCATCAGTTGGTCCCACTGTATAGAATTTAAATACTGTCTCAGTCCATCGTAGTCACCTTTACGGAAGCAATAACCCTTCCCTTTACCCCTAATGGTAGTTACCTCTTTGAGTAAATCCCACTTCAGCACACTGTGATCACTGCCACCTAGTGGTTCATTTATCTGCAGATTCTTAATGCATGAAGAATCACTGCTGATAATCAAATCAAGAGTATTACTCTCTCTAGTTGCCTCCCGAACATGCTGATGTAGAAAACAATCATCCAATAAATCCACAAAAGCCCTGCTAGTGTGTGAGTAACCAGCCCCCAAATTCCAGTCAATATCTGGGAAATTAAAATCTCCCATTATAAGACTCTCTGATTTACTGGCCCACTCTATTTCCCTGTACGGTTCCTTATTATACTCATCAGAGTCATTAGGCCTATAGCACACTCCTACTCTCAATTTTGATCTCCCAATGTTTATGTCACACCAAACTGACTCAACACTGCACTGTCCAGCGATGTCGACTGGCTTCACTTCCTTGGTTTTTATGTGAATATATACTGAAGTACACCAGTCACAGACTAGCTGATGAAGAGGCACTTCCCTTCGAAAGCTACTATATATTTTAACGCGTTTATTATATATATTTTAACACTTTTATCTTATTGTATTTTAACACTTTTATTTTATTTCTGTTTTATCTTATGTACCACATTTCCCCCTGTATAAGACACACCTTTTTTCAAAAAAATTGGGGTCTAAAAACTGGGTGCTTCTTATACAGCGGTTGTAGGTTTTTTTACTTGTATTTCCTGCTTTTTTGCGCTTGTTGTGTTTGCGCTCATTGTTTCGCACTTGTTACCGGTATATTAGGTTACGTTTTGCCACATTCTGCCCAGAAATGGCTCAGAAAAGATTTTCGTACAGTGCTGAATTCAAGTTAAAAGTGATCCAGTTTGCAAAAATTAATGGAAATTGTGCTGCTGAACGTAAGTTTGGTCCTCCTCCAACTGAAAAAACAATCTGAGACTGGCTACTCGAAGAAGAAACCCTACTGAAAACGCCAAGGCAGAAGAAGGCCATTAGAGGCAAGTCAACAAAATGGCCTGATTTAGAGAGGGTATTGAAGAAATGGATTGAGGAGCAAAGGGCAATTGGAATTCCTGTGTCCATAAAGATAGTTCAGCATGAGGCAAGAAGAATTGCTGATGAAAAAGAATTTACTGATTTCAAAGGAGGACACAATTGGTGCTTCAGGTTCATGAAATGGAATGGACTAATCATGCGTACATGCACCAGACTTGCCCAAAAGATGCCTGAAAGCTGAGCAGAAGGTCCTTGAATTTCATCGTTTTGTCATTCAATGTCGGAAGACACATCAGTTTGAGTTGGGATAGATTGCAAATATGGACGAAGTCCCCCTTCAATTTGATGTCCCAAGTAACAGAACTGTTGATAAGAAGGAGGTGAAAACTGTAACTGTAAAGACAAGTGGACACAAAAAGAGCCATTATACAGTTGTTCTAGCTTGTTGTGCCGACGGAACCAAGCTGTCTCCTATGCTGATTTTCAAACGCAAAACAATGCCAAAAGAAGACATTCCTCGAGGAGTGATTGTCCACGTTCATGACAAGGGTTGGATGGATCAGGATGAGATGAAGATCTGGTTTGAGAAAGTTTGGAGCAGGAGACCAGGTGGGCTCTTATGCAAACCTGCCCTATTGGTGCTTGATCAGTTCAGGGCACACATAACAAAAATTACAAAGAAGATTGCTGCAGAGCAAAAAACAAAACTTGCCGTCATACCTTGACATCCCAGCTCCAACCACTTGATGTCAGCATTAACAAACTCTTCAAAGCTGACATGAGAGACGAATGGAACCAATGGATGAAGTCTTCTGGGGACAATTTGACAACAGCAGGAAGAGTGAAGGAGTGAAGAAACCAACTATAGGAGAATTTTGTACCTGGATGAAAAGATCCTGGGATAATATCAAGATTGAGATCATTGTCAAGTCATTTAAGAAGTGTGGCATTTCAAATGCCATAGATGGAATTGAGGACGAGGCAATATATGAAGACAGTGATTCATCATCAGACACAGATGAGGACAAGCTAATGGATGGGAGTTTTGATAGTGATGAGTTGTATGAATTTTATGATGAATAAAACTTAAGTTCAATAAATTTATGTAATACATTTTTTTTTCAAATTTCGGGCCCCAAAATTAAGGTGCGTCTTATACATGGGGAAATACGGTATATATTATATTTTTATTTTAATAAATTTATATTAACCAATTAGTCGGTCATCACAAGAAACTTTGATGATATAATGCAACCCAATGCACAAGGCCCGTTTTCTAATATGAGGAGTTATTCAGGGAGATAAATACCAGAGGTGTATTAAACTATGGTAGTCAGTTAAATGATTTTTTAATAACTTAGAGCAAAGTGGAGGAGAAATTGTTGAAGATAAACATAAAAAAGGCACATGGGGTGGATAGGATCTATCCAGTTATATTAAAGGAGGCGGCCAAGGAAGTAAGCAAACCATTGGCCATAATTATGAGATCTTCTCTGGACTCAGGTGAGGTACCCATGGATTGGACATGTGCAAATTTGACCCCAATTTACAAAGGAGGATCAAAGCGTGACACAAGTAATTACAGACCAGTTAGTTTTAACTTATGTTCCGGGGAAATCAATGGAGGCACTGCTTAAAGAAGCACTGCAGGATCATCTTTGTTGTCTAGATGATCCTATTTCAAGGATAATCTAGACAACAAAGCATGGGTTGTTAAGCGGAAATCTCGTCTGACCAATTTGATTGGATACTAAGATGTGGTCACAAAGGAACGGGATGCAAAAAGTAATTTTGATATCATATACTTGGATCTTAGGAAAGCTTTTGATACTGTTGCACATGGAAAACTACTGTACAAATTGGACCAGTATGGTATTAAGGGCAAAATGCTGCTATGGATAAAGGGATGGTTGAGTGGGAGAAGACAGAGTTTTAATCAATGGACACTTCTCTTCGTGGATTAATGTTAGTGGTGGAGTCCGCCAAGGTTCAGTGTCCATTGTTATTTTCTGTATTTGTTAATGATATTGGTGAAGATATATCAAGCTTAATGTCTCAGTTTTCAGACGATACAAAAGTTGGCAAGGTTGTTAATGACACTAATGATAGTACGCTACCACAAGAGATCTAGAAACGTTGAGTAGATGGGCTAAGAGGTGGCAACTGAAGTTTAACATTGACAAATGCAAAGTACTGCATATGGGTAGCAATAACTGAAGAGAAATGTACCAACTGTGTGGTACTACACTCAAGGTGGTAGAGAATGAAAAGGGCCTGGGGTAATTGTGCAGTCAGATATGAAGTTTTCTCAACAGTGCAGTCTGCAAGAGTAGCTCATGGTGTCTTGTCAATGATATACAGGAATTTTTCTAGCAGGGACATGTATACATGTCCCTGTTAGAAAAATTGTATACAATACCTTGAGTATTGTATACAGGTCTGGAGGCCTCATTTCAAGAAGGATGTAGAGCTGCTAGAACGAGTACAAAGAAGGGCAGCAAGATTAGTGAATAGAACAAAAAGGTTGCTCTTATGAAGAAAGGTTTAAGATTTGCAAATTACAGTGTCTGGTGACTAGGCATCTGTGAGGAGATCTGATTGAGGTGTACAAGGTCTTGAATGGTTTGAGCAAGCTCAATGCTGATGGGATTCTTCCTCTAGCCCAGATTAATCGCCTGAGGGGAAATAAATTCAAATTGAGGAAAGACAGTTGTAGAATGGATCTGCAGAAATTTGCCTTTAGCCAGCGTGTGGTTGATTGCTGGAACAAACTTCCATCTGTCATTGTAGAAGTTAATAGCTTAAATAAATTCAAGGCAGAACTAGACAAACATTTGGAGCGAATGGATGGGTGAAAAGTATTTTTTTTTTTATGCTGATGCTGTATAAGCTTGCTTTCTTGCATCATATCCCTTTACTAATGCTCTAACCATTGCCTTATTATAATGGGACAATAACCTTTTTTTGATATAGTTAGAGAAGGATGTTACTTAGTTGTTTTCCACGAAGATTAATTACTATATTTAATAACCATTCCAATCCCACGTGAAATTAATAATATAGTTTATTAAGCTTACAGCACAAGCATTATACATTTAAAGTTTCATTTCAGGAGAGATGAAATTCAAGTGTTCGTGGACGGTAAATAAATAGCCACTGCACAAAACAGAAACAACTAGAAAGTTGCTGGAGGGGCCTTCATCCTGCAGTGGATTGCAAATCACTGATAATGAAGACGATACCGATGATAAAGTATCATCCTTTAAGCATCATCATTTAGTATTATTTTTTATTTAGATTTAATGCTGTAAACCAGTAGAAGTCGAGAACCTTAACTTACAAGTGGCCAATAAACATTAGAAGGATGCACTTTTTACTTGCTTGCTTCCCAAACATGCTGATATCGATGCATATTATTTATCTGATATAAAAATGATTCCCATGTGTTTTCCACCAAAATTCTCCGATTGATTGGGGAAAGGGGGGTGGGAAGATTAAATTCCTTCATGACAAGATACTCTCAGTTGATTTATAAGATTCTGGATATGAATTCTCTCCTATTATACCAAGGTAAAATTCCAGACACTTTATAAATTTCAACAATAACTCAAGCCTTTTTCTCAATATTACTCATAATTACGCAATGAATTTATATGCATGTGTCCAAATGATCTTTTTCAGCATCATAATCATTAATGCATATAAAAAAGTTGACAAAAAGTCACGTGATGGGATAAATTTCCAAGTGTCTGCAATTCTGCCCAGACACGATAGGAGAGTGTATATGATGAGAGCCTTGTCAATCAATTCGGCTCTGCAGAGTTTGTGCAAGGCTCATGAGGTACAATTTTTCTCAGGTTAGTCTGTGCTTCTTAACAGGAGAGATTGCTTCTACAGGGATGGGATACACTTAAATAGAAACGGTGAAAGAATATTTGCTGATGCTATCGAGGCAGCATTAGGTGGGTCGAAAAACTGCTAGTTTCGGGGGGGGGGGGATTCACAGACTAAAAGGTTAAAAGTAGCTGCAGGCAAAAATGGAACCGATTCTTGCACTGCTTATATTGGAATGAGAAGTACCCCAGAAAGCAAGTTGCCGGGATTTCAGGAGCTGCTGGGAGCCATTAAACAAGTAACCACATGGGCTGTGTTAGAGTAAAAATAATAGAATCACTGGTTAAAGAAGCATTGCAGGATCATCTACACAAGACTACAGTAATAATTCAGACATGGCATGGATTTGTTAAGGGCAAGTCTTGTTTGACCAATTTGATTGGATTCTGTAATATGGTTACAAAGGAACTGGATGCAAAAAATAATTCTGATATCATATACTTCGATTTCAGGAAAGCTTTTAATACTGTTGAACACAGAACACACACTGTACAAATTAGAGCAGAATGGTATTAAGGGCGAGTTGTTACAATGGATAAAAGTCTGGTTAGCATTAGTAGAGACATATGATGCAAGAAAGCAAGCTTATGCAGCATCAGCCAGAAAAAAAAAAAAAAAAAAAAAAAAACCTTCCGCTTCACCCCTCCATTCGTTCGAAATACCTCTCCAGCTGAGCCTTAAATTTATGTTCCACCAACCAACTACCCGCTGGCTAAAGGCAAATTTCCAGACATCTGTCCTACATCTGTCTTTCCTCAATTTGAATTTATGCCCTCTCAAGTGATTATTCTGAACAAGAAGCAGAATCCCATCAGCATTGAGCATGCTCAAACCATTCAAGGCTTTATACACCTCTATCAGATCACCTCGCCAGTGCCTAGTCTCCAGACACTGTAATTTGCAAAATTGAAGCCTTTCTTCGCAAGAGCAATCCTTTGTTCCATTCACTAACCTTGTTGCCCTTCTCTGTACTCGTTCTAGCAACTATACATCCTTCCTAAAGTGAGGCCTCCAGACCAGTAGACAGTACTCAAGGTATGGCCTGATCATTGCCTTATACAAAGGGATAACCACATCCTTGTCTCTGAGCTGACTGCACAATTCCCCCAAGTCTTTCATTCTCCAACTCCCTCAGTGCAGTACCATACAATGGGTATGTTTCTCTTGGGTTACTGCTACATATACTTATACTTGCATATGGAGTACAAAGTACTCCATATGCTACCCATATGGAGTACTTTGCATTTGTCAAACTTCAGTTTCCACTTCTCAGTCCATCTACCTATCTTTTCTAGATCCCGTTGAAGTAGCATACTGTCATTAACAACCCTGCCAACCTTTCTATAATCTGCAAACGTGGACATTAAGCCTGATATACCTTCATCAATATCACTGATAAATACACAAAACAACAATGGGCCAGCACTGAACCCTGGGGAACTCTGCTAATAACATTAGTCCACACAGAGCAGTATCCTTTTATTACCACTCTCTCTAGCGTCTCGCACTCCACCATCCCTTCATCCATTGCAGTAACTTGTCCTTAATGCCATATCGCTCCAATTTGTACAGCAGTCTACCAAGTGCAACAGTATCAAAAGCTTTCCTAAAATCCAAGTATATAATATCAAAATTATTTTTTGCATCCAGTTCCTTTGTGACCACATCGCAGTATCAAATAAAATTGGTCAGACAAGACTTCCCCTTAACAAACCCATGCTGTGTCTGAACTATTACTACTGTCTTATATAGGTGATCCTGTATCATCTCTTTAACCATTATTTTCCCTGGAACAGAAGTTAAACAAACAGGTCTATAATTATTTATGTCACTCTTTGAAACCCTTTGTGAATTGGATACATTTGCACATCTCCAGTCCATGGGACTTCTCCTGACTCTAAGGATGCCCTCATAATTAGGGCTAAGGGTTTGCCTACTTCCCTTGCTGCATCCATTATAAGTGGATAGATTCCATTTGCATCAGGTGCCATTTTTAAGTTTAACTTCAACAATTTCTCCTTAACTTTGCTCTCAGTTATTACAAAATCACTTATCTTCCTGTCAGAGTTAGATAAACTTCTGGCATTCTCCTCCTTGAATAACTCCTCATGTGTGAAAGTAGATGGAAAATACTCATTTGGTTTATCAGCTACTTGAGCAGGATCATCAATAGTTGAACCATCTATGTTAAGTGGGCCGATCTGATTCATCACCTTCCTTCCTTCTAGAGTTTACATAAGTAAAGAACTCTTTGCTGTTTTTCTTTGCATCCTTTGCCAAAGGTGATCTAGATCAATGGCTCTTAACCTTTTACACTTCACATACCCCCTGGAAATGCGTATGTAACTGGCATACCGTTTGTCAAAATTACATATATGGATAAACACAGAGTGACAAACAATTTAACAAATCTTATAAAATTATAAACATCATTTTACTGGGTAATCAGTGAGATGGCTGTGCTTATTTATGCTTGCACAGTTCATCAATGCTTGGGGTTATCTTGGTAAGGTAGAGTCGCAAGTCATCTTCACCATCCAGCCTGTTCCTGTATTTATTTTTTAAACCAGTTAAAGATGAAAAAACAGTTTCACATAAATAAGTTGTTGTGAAAGGCAACAAATATTTGACTGCAATTCTTGACAAAGTCAGATATTCCTTCTCCACTCCAATCCAAAAACTCATGCCCTGAAAGAAATTAATGTGAGGGGCCCGTCAAGCTCTCAGCTGCCCAACTCAAAGGCAGAGCTCACTCCTGGCAACACAGCAGCAATCTCAAAGGCAGAATGCACTGGCCCCACAGGAGTTAGTTATTGTTGTTGACTCTATTGTCAGGGGGGGACAGGGAATATATTGTGTAAAAAGGATAGATGGAATAGGACCAGGGTATATCTGCCAGGGGCAAAAGTTGATGACCTTGTAAAGCATATGACTCTATTGTCAGGGAAACAGGGAACATGCTTTGTAAAAAAGATAGGTGGAACAGGACCAGGGTATGTCTGCCAGGGGCAAAGGTTGATGATGTTGTAGAGCGAATATCATCTTTTAAGGGCACAAAAGGTGATATAGTTGTACACGTTGGCACTAATAATATTAAGAGTAGGAGACCGGCAGAATTACTTAACAAGTACAGGTCACTGTTGAACAAAAGCCGAGAATTAAGGTTGAATTTGAAAGTGTCTGCAATTCTGCCCAGACACGATAGGAGGGAGTATATGATGAGAGCCTTGTCGATCAATTCGGCCCTGGAAAGATTGTGCAAGGCTCAAGGGGTAGAATTTTTTTCAGCCTGGACTGTACTTGTTAACAGGAGAGACTGCTTCTACAGGGATGGGATACACTTAAATAGAAAGGGTGCAAGAATATTTGCTGATGCTATCGAGGCAGTGTTGGGTGGGTCGGAAAACTGCTAGCTTGGGGGGAGACAAAGACCAATAGATTGACAGTAGCCACTGGCAGAGGTGAAAGAGATTCTTGCACTGCTTCTATTAGAATGAGCAGAAGCCTGGAAAACAAGATGCATGGTATTTCAGAGACTGCTGGAAGTCATTGCGGTACAAGTAAACACATGGGTTGTGTTAGGGTAGCTAAGAATAGAAACAGGTGCAGGTATACTTGCGTGTACACCAATGCTAGGAGTTTAGTAAATAAATTTGATGAATTTGAGGTATTGCTCAAAACATCAAAGGCAGATATTGTTCGGATATCAGAGACGTGGTGTCACACAGATATAAGGGATGCAGAACTGCAATTTGGGGAGTACAACGTCTACAGAAAGGATAGACAGGATAGGAAGGGGGTGAGGGGTTATGCTATTAGTTAAGAAACACATAAAAACCAAGGAAGTGAAGCCAGTCGACATCGCCGGACAGTGCAGTGGTGAGTCAGTTTGGTGTGACATAAACATTGGGAGATCAAAATTGAGAGTAGGAGTGTGCTATAGGCCTAATGACTCTGATGAGTATAAGGAACTGTACAGGGAAATAGAGTGGGCCAGTAAATCAGAGAGTCTTATAATGGGAGATATTGACTGGAATTTGGTGGCTGGTTACTCACACACTGGCAGGGCTTTTGTGGATTTATTGGATGATTGTTTTCTACATCAGCATGTTCGGGAGGCAACTAGAGGGAGTAATACTCTTGATTTGATTATCAGCAGTGATTCTTCATGCATTAAGAATCTGCAGATAAATGAACCACTAGGTGTCAGTGATCACAGTGTGCTGAAGTGGGATTTACTCAAAGAGGTAACTACCATTAGGGGTAAAGGGAAGGGTTTTTGCTTCCGTAAAGGCGACTACGATGGACTGAGACAGTATTTAAATTCTATACAGTGGGACCAACTGATGATGTTACCAACAGCAAATTCAAAATGGGAAGCATTCAAAGAACTTATCTTGGAAGCTACTAGGCTTTACATACCAACTAAGAAATATTGTTCAAGGTTTAGGCCAAAATGGATGTCAGATGAACTAATGAGACATATGGCAGAGAAGAAATATGCATGGGATACTTACAAATTAACACATGACACAGAAGCCTATGATAGATACAAGTTGATATGCAACCAAGTTACAAAGGAGGTTAGGCAGGCAAAGGCAGATTATGAGAAATCCTAGGCAAGGGATGCAAAGAAAAACAGCAAAGAGTTCTTTACTTATGTTAACTCTAGAAGGAAGGGGATTAATCAGATTGGTCCACTTGATATTGATGGGTCAACTGTTGATGATCCTACTCAGGTAGCTAACAAACTAAACGAATATTTTGCATCGACATTCACACATGAGGAGTTATTCAGCAAGGGGAATGCCAGAGGTGTATTCAACTCTAGCAGTAAGCTACAGAATCTTGAAATAACTGGGAGTAAAGTGGAGGAGAAACTGTTGAAGATAAACACAAGAAAGGCACCCGGGGTGGATGGGATCTATCCAGTTATATTAAAGGAGGCAGCAAAGGAAGTAAGCAAACCCTTAGCCATAATTATGAGAGCTTCCTTGGACTCAGGGGAGGTACCCATAGACTGGAAATGTGCAAATGTGACCCCAATTCACAAAGGAGGATCAAAGGCTAACACAAGTAATTATAGACCTGTGAGCTTAACTTCTGTTCCAGGAAAATTAATGGAGGCACTGGTTAAAGAAGCACTGCAGGATCATCTAAACAAGACTTCAGTTATAGCTCGGACACGGCATGGTTTTGTTAAGGGTAAGTCTTGCCTGACCAACTTGATTGGATATTATGATGCAGTCACAAAAGAACTGGATGCAGGGAATAACTTTGATATTATATACTTGGATCTTAGAAAGGCTTTTGATACTGTTGCACATGGAAGACTGCTACACAAATTGGAGCAATGTGACATTGGAGGCAAATTGCTGCTATGGATAAAGGGGTGGTTGAGGGGGAGAAGACAGAGAGTGGTAATCAATGGACACTGCTCATCGTGGACTAATGTTATTAGTGGAGTCCCTCAGGGCTCAGTGTTGGGTCCATTATTGTTTTCTGTATTTATAAATGATATTGATGATGGTATATCAAGCTTAATGTCCAAGTTTGCAGATGATACAAAGGTTGGCAGGGTTGTCAAGGACACTACTGACACTATGCTGCTGCAACAGGATCTGGAAAGGTTGAGCAGATGGGCTGAGAGGTGGCAAATGAAGTTTAACATTGACAAATGTAAAGTACTACACATGGGAAACAGCAACCCCAGAGCAACGTATCAACTCTGTGGTACTACACTGACAGTGGTAGAGAATGAAAGGGACTTGGGGGTGGTTGTGCAGGCAGATATGAAGTTCTCTGAGCAGTGTAGACGGGCTGCAAGAGTAGCTCATGGAGTATTGTCAATGATATACAGGAATTTTTCCAGCAGGGATAAGGAGGTGGTTATTCCATTGTATAAGGCAATGGTCAGGCCACACCTAGAGTACTGTATACAGGTCTGGAGGCCTCATTTCAAGAAGGATGTAGAGCTGCTGGAACGAGTACAGAGAAGGGCAACAAGATTAGTGAATGGAACAAAGGGGTGCTCTTACGAAGAAAGGCTTAAGTTTTGCAAGTTACAGTGTCTGGAGACTAGGCACCAGCGAGGTGATCTGATAGAGGTGTATAAAGCCTTGAATGGTTTAAGCATGCTCAATGCTGATGGGATTCTTCCTCTAGCTCAGAAAAATCACCTGAGAGGGCATAAATTCAAATTGAGGAAAGACAGATGTAGGATAGACGTGAGGAAATTTGCCTTTAGCCAGCGGGTAGTTGGTTGGTGGAACAGACTTCCATCCCTTGTGGTGGAGGTTGATAGCCTAAATAAGTTTAAGGCTCAGCTGGACAGGTATTTGGAACGAACAGAGGGGGTGAAGTGGAAGTGGGGTTTTTTTTTTTTTTTTTGGCTGATGCTGCATAAGCTTGCTTTCTTGCATCAAATGCCTCTACTAATGCTAATGCTAATATATAATCTTTTAAGGGCACAAAAGGTGATATTGTTGTACACGTTGGAACTAATGACATTAAGAGTAGGAGATCTGCAGATTTACTTAACAAGTACAGGTCAATGCTGCAAAAAAAAAAAAGTCGTGAGTTAGGGTTAAATTTGAGTGTCTGCAATTGTGCCCAGACATGATAGGAGGGAGTACACAATGAGAGCCTTGTCAATCAATTTGGCCCTGGAGGGAATGTGCAAGGCTCAAGGGGTAGAATTTTTTCAGCGTGGTCTGTGGTTGTTAACAGGAGAGACTGCTTCTACAGGCATGGGATACACTTAAATAGAAAGGGTACAAGAATATTTGCTGATGCTATCGAGGCAGTGTTAGGTGGGTATGAAAACTGCTAGCTTAGGGGGGGAATTCACAGACTAAAAGGTTAAAAGTAGCTGCAGGCAGAGGTGAAGGTGATTCTTCCACTACTTCTATTAGAATAAGCAGCAGCCTAGAGTGAGGGTTGCTGGGACTTTCAGGGACTGATGGCAATCATCGTGAAACAGGTGGGTATATGGGATGTGTTAGTGTAACTAAGAATATGTGCATGTATACCAATGCAAGAAGTATAGTAAATAAATTTGATGAATTTGAAGTGCTGGTCGAGACAAAGGCGGACTACTGTTGGAATAACAGAGACATGGTGTCAAAGAGATATTAGGAATGCAGAATTGGAATTTGGGGAGTACACTCTGTATAGAAAGGATAGACAGGATAGGAAGGGAGGAAGTGTTATGCTGTTAATTAAGAAAAACATAAAATCAAAAGAAGTGCATTCAGTTGATATAGATGAACAGTGCACTGTTGAGTCAGTTCGGTGTGACATAAGCACTGCAAAAGCAAAAATAAGAGTAGGATGTGTTATAGGCCTATGACTCGAATGAGTACAATGAACAATTGTACAGAGAAACTGAGTGGGCTAGTAAATCAGAATGTCTTATAATGGGAGATTTTAACTTCCCAGATATTGACTGGAACTTGTGGGTTGGTCTCTCGCACACTAGTAAGATTTTGGGAATTTATTGGATGGTTGTTTTCTTCAGCATGTTCGAGAGGAAAACAAAGGGAGTAATACTCTTGATCTGGTTATCAGCAGTGATCTTTCGTGTATTAAGAATTTGCAGGTAAAGAACCACTAGGTGGCAGTGATTCCAGTATACTGATGTGGGATTTACTTAAAGATATAATTACCATTGGGGCAAAGAAACGGGTTTTTGCTTCCGTAAAGGTGAGTACAGTGGCCTCAGACAGTTTTTAAATTCTGTACAGTGCGATCAACTGACGATGTTACCAACAGCAAATTCTAAGTGGCAAGCATTCAAGGAATTAATCGTAGAAGCTACTAAAAGTTTCATACCTATTAAGAAATATTGTTTCAAATAAGAAATGCAAAATGGGATGACCTGCGAGAGTTCTTTTCTTCTTTCCCTTGGTCAGATTACTGTTTCAAAACTTCTGATGTCAACGTTTGCTCAGATCATGTCAGTGAAATTATTCTTGCAGGAATGGAATCCTTTATCCCACACTCCACTTTAAAATTTCGTCCTTTAACTAAACCTTGGTTTTCCAACAAATGTGCTAAGTCTGTTCAAGAGAAGAATGTTGCATGTCGTAACTGGTTTGTTTCTAATTCTCCAGTTTCATTTTCTGCCTACACCAAAGCTCGCAACAATTGTAAAACAGTTTTTAATCAGTACAAACTAGAGTTTGAACAGGCTAAGGGTAAAAAACTTGCTTCTTGCCCTAATGGTAGCCGAGCATTCTGGTCTCTTGCCAAAGCTATTGGCCGCAACTTTTGCCCATCTCTGCTCCCACTTCTGTCCAAACCAGATGGTTTTGTTGCCACTCCAGCCAAAGATAAGGCTGACCTGCTGGCATCCCATTTTACTTCCAACTCATGTATTAATGATCTTGGTAAAACTCCTCCCACTATTCCCAACACACTCCATTCAATGCCTCCTGTGGTCTTCCATCAAAAGGATGTCAGAAGCATTTTGACGAATCTTAATGCTAAGAAAGCTCCAGGTCCCGATGGTATTTCTCCACTTGTTCTCAAAACCCGTGCTCCTGAACTTACTCCTATTCTTTGCCGCCTTTTTTCACTTTCTTATTCCAAAGCTGTTTTTCCTTCTGCTTGGAAATTTGCTCATATCCAGCTAGTTCCTAAAAAGGGTGACAAATCCCTCCCATCCAATTATCGTCCCATTGCAATTACTTCTACTCTTTCTAAAGTAATGGAGAAATCAATTAACCGCCAACTCTTAAACTACCTAGAAACCTTCTGTCTGATCAATGATTGCCAGTATGGATTCCGTCAATGTTGATCCACTGGTGATATTCTTGCTTATGTTACCCATTTATGGACTAATTCAATGGAAAGCTTCGGGGAAACACAAGAAGTTGCTCTTGACATCTCAAAGGCTTTCGATCGTGTTTGGCATAAAGGTCTTCTAAACAAGCTTCCATCTTATGGTTGCCAACCTTTTTTAGTAATTGGTTATCCAGTTTTCTCTGTGATCACTCACTGAGGGTGATGGCTCACTGTCTTCTAACTTCTCCACTAATGCCAGTGTCCCCCAAGGTTCAGTTCTTTCCCTCACTCTTTTCCTCTTGTATATTAATGACCTTCTTCCATTGACTGGAAATCCTATCCATAGTTTTGCCAATGATAGCACATTGCACATTCCACTTTCCATTTTGAGAAACCTTGTCCTGCTCAATCAGCTTCAATTTCTCGAAAATCTGCTACTAATTCCTTAAATGCCGATCTTCACGTAATTCTCCAGTGGGGCAAAGACAACTTAGTTGATTTCAACCCTTCTAAAACTCAGTCTTGTCTTATATCTCACAAAAAGGATTCTTCTGCTCCTATGCTTATCTTTAGTGACACTCCAATTTCTAGGCAAAATGATATATCTCTTGTTGTTGTTGTTATTTGGTTTTTAGGAGCATTAGCAACTAAGGCCATATTGCTCCGTGAATATGCGGTGGTCATTCCTGACTTTTCCTCATCCTCCGTATTTGGTGGTGACGGGCTCGAACCCCGGTCTAATCAAGAAGCGTGTGCTAAGCACTGCTGCTCCTTCCCACCTGGCTACGGAGGCGCCTGATATATCTCTTTTGGGGATTACCCTAACTTCTAATCTCTCTTGGCACAAGCATATTACAAATATTGCTTCCTCCGCATCTAAAAAACTTGGTTTTCTCTTTCACTCTCGGCGTTACATTTCTTCCAAACAGCTGCTTACTCTGTATAAATCGCAAATCCGCCCTGCCATGGAATATTGTTCCCACATCTGGGGTGGTGCCCCCAAAACCCCTCTCCAGCTTCTTGATTCCATTCAGAAGAGGGCAATTAGGTTAATTAATGATTCATCTCTAACAGAGTCTCTCCACTCGCTCTCTCATAGACACACTGTTTCTGCTGCATGCCTCTTCTACAGATACTTCCATGGGCACTGTTGTTCTGAATTGGTTTCTATAATTCCCGCTCTCTCTTTCAAAACGGTCCAAACACTTGCCGCCACCAGCCAACATCCATTTACTGTCCAACTTCAAACTCACAGAACCACAACTTTTCATCTTCCTCATTTATTCATTCAACTGCCGTTTTCTGGAACAACCTTCCTTCATACGTATTTCATGAAAATTACAGTCTACAGAAGTTCAAGTCCAATGTCAACAAATATCTTCTGTCGACTTCTCAACCTCCAACCCAAGCACGGTACTAAGTACTATAGGTTCTAATACCTCTTGTGTTTGTGGTTTACATATATAAAAAAAAAAAAAAAAAAAAAACTGGATCTAGAAAAGTTGAGAGGTGGCAAATGAAGTTTAACATTGACAAATATAAAGTACTACATATGGGAAGCAGTAACCGCAGAGTAACGTATCAACTCTGTGGTACTACAATGAAAAACGACTCAGGGGTAATTGTGCAGGCAGGTATGAAGTTTTCTGGGGAGTGCAGATGGTCTGCAAGAGTAGTTCATGGTGTCTTGTCAATGATATGTAGGAATTTTTCTAGCAGGGATAAGGATGTGATTATCCCCTTGTATATGGCAATGGTCAGGCCACATCTTGAGTACTGTATACAGGTCTGGAGGCCTCATTTTAAGAAGGATGTAGAGCTGTTGGAACAAGTACAGAGAAGGGCAACAAGATTAGTGAATGGAACGAAGGTTTGCTCTTACAAAGAAAGGCTTAAGTTTTGCAGATTATCGTGTCTGGAAACTAGGCACCTGCAAGGTGATCTGATTGAGTTGTATAAAGCCTTGAATGGTTTGAGCATGCTCAATGCTGATGGGATTCTTTCTTCTTCCTCTTGCTCAGAATAATCACCTGAGAGGGCATAAATTCAAATTGAGGAAAGACAGTTGCAGGATAGATCTGTGGAAGTTTGCCTTTAGCCAGTGGGTAGTTGATTTGTGGAACAGACTTTCATCTTTTGTTGTGGAAATTGATAGCCTAAATAAATTTAAGGCTGAGCTGGACAGGTATTTGGAACGAATGGAGGGGTGAATTGGGAGCGGTTTTTTTTTTTTGGCTGATGCTGCATAAACTTGCTTTCTTGCATCATATGCCTTTACTAATGCTGATGTCTATTACTATACTATTAGTATTTAGTTTGTGAGAAATCAGACTGAACCATCTCATCCACATTTCTTGCTCATAAGATCTCAAAATCACTCCACAACTGAAAGATTTATGAATGATTCTTGAAAGTTATTAAGGCCAGAGCGAGAATTAGTTTGTGGTGAAAAAAAGTTTGCATTTCGTAAAGCTAATCCATATACAATACAAGCAGCTTATACCAGTGGTTCCCTATCACTCAAGTCACACCTAAAGTTAAGACACACATTCATGGCAGAACTAAATAATAATTGCCACTGAACTCAATGATGTTTTTCCTAATCTCGTGGCACACTTTAAAAGGGTTGCGGTACATCAATGTGCTGGGGCACACTGGTTGGGAACCACTGGCTTATTGCATTTTGCAGATTTTCTATCCAAACCTAATCCATATGAGTCACTTGGCCCATAGATTACACAAGCTTTCAGAAACAACAGAGGAGAATTTTGGAAAGGTTAATAAAGTTATTTCTAGTGTGAAAAAAAAAAATCTTCATAAGCTTATTAAGAATAAGCTTATGAAGCTTATTCTTCATAAGCTTCAAAGCTTATTCTGACAAGATGTGGAACATTGGTTAGTGTAGCACTGTTTTTTGTTAAAAATTTTTATTCTATAAAAGAAAAGTCAATGCTTTGGATAAGGCAGATGCTTCAGCTAAATTGGCACTGGTAAGGCAATGCTTTCTGATTCTTTTTGCTAGCAAAGATTTTCTGGCAAATCTTTGAATATAGAACTTAATTCTATAACCAAATTAAGTTCTTTGGTTATAGAACTTAATTCTATAACCAAACTTTAAACATAATTTAAAAATAAGCCTTTCTTTGAGCAGTACAATTGAAGAAATAGGGAATAATCAGTTAGAAATTTCAACTATTCCTGGAGACAGAGAGAAAATAAGAAATAAATTTGATAATGTTTTAAGAAAGAATTCATATTTTAAGAAAAAGCCATTGAAAGGATTTCATATTTGAAGGAAAAGATATTGAAAGGATTTCATATTTTAAGATGAACAGATAACTTTGGTAATGGGAATGAACTGGAACTACCACTTCAAGTAGACTCTTCAAAGAATCCCATTTTAATAAGCGCGCCTCCGTAGCCAGGTGGGAAGGAGCAGCAGTGCGTGTAGCACACGCTTCTTGATTAGACCAGGGTTCGAGCCCATCACCACCAAATATGGAGAATGCGGAAAGGTCAGGGAATGACCACCGCATATCCCGGAGCAATATGGCCTTAGTTGCTAATGCTCCTAAAAAAAACCAAATAACAATAACAACCATTTTAATAATTTAACCCATACACTTCCGTCAATGGGAAAAGATCATTCTCCACTTTTAAAATAATTTTGGACAATAAATACCACAGATTTATTATGGATCATGCTGAAAAATATATTGATCTTTACTGTAAATATATTTTTGTTTTGTTACCGAATTTCTGTAACAAAAGTTACAATTTCTGTAATTTTATCTATCTAGTCATAACTATTAAAAATCTCAGATTGCATATAATTAATATTATTACTACATGCATATACAAATTTCATACCCTTAAAAGAAAACTCTTCTGTAGTAAAGTAACTTTTTCACTAGGCAGACATATAATAGTTCTGTTCCGTTCCTATTAGAATCATGCAGAATTAGAACCTCCTGTGGAATCAGCAATTTCTGTCCTGTGATTCTGTTCCTGCTGCCAGATGCACTGCAAGTAGAAATCTGCTGTCATGAAACCCTGAGTACCTGATGTGTTCCTTGACAATTCTCAATGGTGATTAAAATGGGAAAATGTTCCAGCCATAAAAGCTTTTCATAAGTCCACAGCAGGACAAAAGGCTTTATCCTCTTGGAAGAGATAAGGTTAAATTCCACAGAAATAGTTGAGAGCTGAGGCATTACACTCTTGTTCAGTGGCATTAATTATGCCACTAAAAAAGAATGAGTCAACAAAAGTCATACTAATAGCTGCATTACCATAACATAATGCTATCAACAGAAGATCTGCTTCTGCTGATAGCATTCACGTGACTAATGCCAAAAATAAAGACTATGGAACAGTGCAGAGCATGATGTTCACAGCATGTGCGCGCACAGAGAGAGAGGGAGAGAGAGAGAAAAGAATGTGATGTTTTTCTGACACATCAATTTCTGCACTTAGCCACCTATTATGATAGAACAAATAACTGCAATTTTGTTCTCTATTATCTAAGCAAAGCTTTCCACAAAATGTACCTAAACACCTCTGAAACCTTCCTTGTTCACTTCAAATAAGTTATATGGTCTATATTTTAATCTCAGCAAATTCCATTTATGTCCCTGCTCTTAATCCCCAGTTATCTTTTTTGATGCCAATTAAAGTTTAGAAGATTAACCGACACAATAAATTTCTGTTCAGTAAAAATAGCTTTTCAAATTCATATCTGAAAATATATCATATTCTTTTTTTCGGATACACTGCTGCAAGTAATAATAATGAGTTAGATTCTGTTAATGAATGGCTAAACTTTAAAATATATCATTTTAAATAATTTTTAAACTATTCTAAATATACAAACATGCTAAAGTAATAAGTATAGCAAAATAAAACAGTTTGAATATATATTAAGAACTTACCATTAGGCATTGTTAACCTTGGGGCATCCCGACCCCACGCATATATAGTCTCTGAGCCAGAAGAACATGTGGGACTTTGCACATAATTCTCTGAGTGTCCACCACCCATCTGACCACAGTCCCAAACAACACGTGGAGTATCTCGTTCCCAATATCCTGGCAAAGTACAGCCAAAGAGAAGGATATGATGAGCAGTATGCATTGTGGCATTTGGCTCGAATTCCACTGAAAATCAAAACAGATAATTGAAACACCAGGTTTTTTAAAAATAAATAATGACATTATCCATTAATTACAGACTTTAAACATAAAAGTACTTAAATTCTATAT
The DNA here is from genome assembly GCF_048544385.1 of Mastigoproctus giganteus. Lineage (NCBI taxonomy): Eukaryota > Metazoa > Arthropoda > Arachnida > Uropygi > Thelyphonidae > Mastigoproctus > Mastigoproctus giganteus. The sequence continues at coordinate 66,549,374 of NC_143576.1, read as the reverse complement.
ATGATTCTATATTGAAGGGCATATTAAAACATGCAACCATATTATAACCACGAGGGGGGGTGACTTCTCTGCACATAAAGTAACAAAAAAATTTAATGTAAACTGAGCTTAAACTTAAAAAAAATTATAAATTTTTATAAAAAGTAATGGATTACAATTAACAAAGATAATAAAGTTTTGGTCTGCCACTTTTAGGCCTTCTCCTTTGGCTTAGAATAAATAAATGTAGACAGGAGCTTTACACAACCTCTTTCACTCCTGGAATCCAAAGAAACTTTCAGACTTGGTTGAGCAGAGTTTTCTTTTTTTTTTTTTTTTTTTTTTGTATCAAGCTTTTATTTATTACACTTACCATGGCTGTGAAATATTTATTCTTCATAAATACATTTAAATTGAATAAGTTGCTGGAGATCATTAGTGCTTATAAATTTCACCCCCTCAGTCATTGTCCCCCCCCCCCCCTTTTTAAACAACTCTCTCTCTCTCTCTCTCTCTCTCTCTCTCTCGAGAGAGAGAGAGAGAGAGAGAGAGAGAGAGATGTTTTTTTTAAAACACTCTACAATGTGAGATCTGTAAACATAGTGCAAACAAACAACTGACATCAATTCCAATTTGAGAATGGAGAATTATGACTGGGGTAGCCAATCTCTCCAAATTATGCTTTATATCATCTGTAATATTTCTCTTTAAAATCTGCATGCTGGCCATCCTTATGATTTGAGAGGCAAGGGGAATACCCACACACACACACGACCCAAGTTAGCTCTCAACACCATTGCATAGAACACGATAGCTTCCTCGTGTTATAGTGTCAGACACTGCCAGTCAGTTAATTTATTAATCAATTAGTGAAACTTACTTGGAAGTGACAGTTCAATACAATAGTTGATCATTTCATTCTGGTACGTGTGAATAAAATATTTTCGTAACTTCTTATTGCATTCACTGTTATAATAACATGCATATATTAACATCACACATTCCATTTTCAATTTTAAAAAAGTTTTTCACAATTTTATTTCCTGATCTGCTAAGTAAGTACAAATTGTTGGAGCCAAATATTGCTTAAGGGTGGCTCACCATCTATTTTATGATTCAGGTAGTGAAAGTGTGGCTACTTCTCTGTATTTCATTGGCAACTCTTGACATTACACCTAATCCAGCACGTCACAATAATTGTACATTATATGTTTATATATAAATGTGTATTTTAGAGGTTAGTTAGATATTTCTTGTGATTAAAATTCCAGGAGGCAAGTTTGAGATTTTAATCTGTTAATTCTGGAATAGTCCAGGGGCTCACATCTGGTGAGTATGGGCTTGGCACACCCAGGGTCCTGAGCTGGATATCATCATTCTTCTCTTTCTTGGTGATTCCCTTTTGACTTTCTCTCTTAGGGTAACTCGGGAATTTTTTTTTTTGGCTGGTGCAGCATAAGCCTCAGGCTTCCTTGCACCATATAGCTGATAATAATAATAATAGTCAAACTTCTTGCCTATTGAAAAATACTTTTGAGTCAAACAATTTTTCAAGCACAAACTCCCAAAGTTGGGAGGCTAGAGACATATCTAAACATTGAAAATATTGAAATCTATGCATAGATAGATCGCAGTTAACTAATGCTTATCTCAGTGATTTCATGAGACTTGTTATATGTATTTATTTTTCAAAATATAATCTGTTGGCTATTAAAATAGAATGTCATATTTTATGATCCTTTTTATTAAAATATTTAAGTTAATTTTATAATTAATGTTAAAACTATTTGGTTAATGTAAATACTTTTAATTTAATTCATATCTTTTATTTTACTAGGAAATTTGAAATATAAATTAATTACATTTGAAGAAAGATGGGTGCCTCTGCCTTTTATGCATGCAGCATATCTCTTTTAGCTCTGATTAAATGATTGGCTGAAAGTTTCTGAACTCTACTGCTGATCACTAAACTATATGGAGTGAGCTTTTAAGCAGAGGACAGTTCATTTTCCTTATTATATGGATATGTTATACACTGTCTCCCATTTCACATATAAACTTTTTTTATGCAAAATGGAAGACAATTTTTTATTAAAAACTTTTGTAATTTTCAAGAAACTAAATTGCCTTAAAAATGAAAATGGTAAAAAAAAGAAAAGGGGTACAAGCCAGAGAAGCAGAGAAAATTAGGTTGAAGAAACAAAAAATTCAAGTGAAGCAGCAGCAAAGTGACAAAAATTAACTAATTTTGTACAAACTCATTTAAAAAGGGAGAGAAGATCAATAACAAAAAAAATAATAATAAATAAATAAAAATATATGAATATTGCCCATAGATTATTCATCCAGTTTTGCAATTAAATCAAATGAATCAACTTCATCAATAAATTTAGATAATGAGAATCGAGAAAATAATTCTTGGTTAAAAACAGATGAACTTATTAAAATGGAAACTGTTTTATACAAGGAAAATTTTTACCAGACATGTTTGTAGCACCATCACACTTAACATTAAAGCCTTTTTGAGCAAGCATCCAATAGCCAATGGAAAATGATTTTTCTGATTGTAGGCAAGTTTATTATAGACTAGAATATGAAGGGAAAAGAAATCTTTATTTTGTAGTTTTTAAATTTTTCTCACAATTCTGATAAAATTAGCTCTTTTTAAATGGGCATGAATAACTGGAAGCATATTTCACCAATGAACTGCCGAACATGAAAAAATAAAAGACATAACAGCTCAGTTGAATTGTTTTTTCAGTTAAGCCAATCAAAAAATTTAGATTTGCTTTTTGAAAGAAATGAGAAATTTGAGAAAAGAAAAAAGAATAAAAGAAAATTTTAAAATCATGAACTTCATTATTGATATTATAAAATTTATTGGCAACCACAGAATTAGTTTTCGAAGAAAACATCTCGGAACTTGGAGATGAAAGGGTGGATCACAGCAATTTTGATTTTGTTAAAAAAAAACCACAAAACTTCAGAAAATCATACAGAGATTAATTAAAACTGAAAAGTTTAAAAGTAAGAAAATCAAAGGATGCAGTAATGAGTTGACTTCCTCCCCCCCAAAAAAACTACATTGAATAAAATAATAAACATACTAATCAAGCAAAAAATTGTTGATGAAATGAAAAAGGCAGAAATGTTTTCATTGCAACTTGATACATCTCAGGATGTTTCTATCAAGTAACAATGTTTGATAATCACAAAATGTCTTTAAAGGTCAAATGTACGAACAACTCTTTTCTAAGAAAGATTCTGATGATAGTTCTAGGCAGGGTCTATATAATCAGTGGCGTGCTATCCTACAGCAAAAAATACATCTGCCTAAGACCCCCGATCAGAGGGGGAACCACAAAATCACTTTTTAAAAAAACTCATTGTCATTTTCACTAATATTTTTAAGTGATTTTTTTTTTTTTTTTTTTTAATCGGAAACTGAACTTTCTACCTGCCAAGGTCAATAAACTTTACTTGAAGAAAACCATTTTTTCAAAAATGGGTTTACCAATTTTGATGAAATTTTATATTTAGTTCTTAAATCATATGATTTGTTTGTTTTTTTTTGTTGTCACAATAAAATTAAATTGAAAACATTCTTTATTAGTTTCTTTTATTATGATCAGCCACCATATATAATGTAATTGAATTGCTTTTTAAAAGCTATGAAATCAATATATCTAAATGCCTTGAAAATTCCACAAATAGAGCATCGAATATGCGTAGTCAATACAATGGGTTTCAAGCCTGGTTGAGCAAAAATTATTTTCAAATGTTTATGTATGCTGTTATGCCCATAAATTAAATCTCATTTTGAAAGAAATTATATCAGAAACAATTCAATCAATTTCATTATTTGGGTTAATAACAGAACTAGTTAATTTTTTATGCAGTGGCTATAAAAGAATGACAGCTTTTTGAAAATATACGAAAGTAGTTGTTTCTGCAATTGGCCAAACAAGATGGTGGTCAACTGATGCAGTATTAAGGAAAATATTTGGCAATTATGATGACCTTTAATCTTGAATTTTCATACAGATTTACAAAACTTTAAATGGTATAAGTGAAAACTTAACATTTCCATCTTAAGCTTGTTTCACCACAAACAATCTCAAATGAAATCTATTTAAGTAGAAAACTATATTACTGGTTCATGTTTGTTTAAAATTATTTTAAAGCATTATTTCAAATTTCAAAAATTTAAAAATCTTTCCAAATGCCTTCAAACTAATAATATGGCATTATCATGTGCTTTTCCAATGGTATATGCAACTGTGAAAACGATATCTGAGGATAATAATAAATTGCAGACATAAAAGTAGTGTGTGATAAATTCATTGAATTTATAAATAAAGAATCAGAAAATTATTCTGAAAATTTTGAATGCCTGCAAGTTCAACAATATTTTCAGGTAACTCAAAAAAAAAAAAAAGTTTTGAGGAAAGTTACTTGAAAATTTTTTAAAAATTAAAAAAAAAAAAAAAAAAAAAAAAACATATTCCAAAATATTTTTTCCACCGTAATTGCAGATGTTAATAACCAATTTGTAAATAATAATTATTTCATAAATGAATTTCATTTATTTAATCCAGATTTTTCATTAAAGATGTGAAGAACATGAACTTTTGTTAAGTATACACAATTAATGAAAAAAAAATTTATGAAAATTTTCAGGTATCAGATCTAGTCATTCTGATAACTTACCCTTAATACCAAATCTCTCCAATTTGTACAGCAGTCTTCTACGTGCAACAGTATCAAAAGCTTTCCTGAAATCTAAGTATGTGATATCAAAATTATTTTTGCATCCAGTTCCTTTGTGATCACATCGCAGTATCAAATAAAATTGGTCAGACAAGACTTCCCTTTAACAAACCCATGCTGTGTCTTAACTATTACTGCAGTCTTGTCTAGATGATCCTGCAATGCTTCTTTAACCAGTGATTCCATTATTTTCCCCGGAACACAACTAATAGGTCTATAGTTAGCTGTGTCACCTTTTGAACCCCCCTTTGTGAATTGGTGATACATTTGCAAACCTCCATTCCATAGGGACATCTCCCGAGTCCAAGGAAGCTCTCATAATTATGGCTAAGGGATTGCTTACTTCCTTTAATATAACTGGATAGATCCCATCCACCCCAGGTGCCTTTTTTATGTTTAACTTCAACAATTTCTCCTCCACTTTGCTCTCAGTTATTACAAAATCACTTAGCTTCCTGTTAGAGTTTGATTAACTTGTCCTCCCCTCCTCTCCCTCATGTGTGAATGTAGGTGCAAAATACTCATTCAGTTTATCAGCTACCTGAGCATGATCATCAATAGTCAACACATCTATGTTAAGTGGTTCAATCTGATTCATCCCTTTCCTTCTAGAGTTTACATAAGTAAAGAACTCTTTGCTATTTTTCTTTGCATCCTTTTCCAAGGATTTCTTGTAATCTGCCTTCGTCTGCCTAACCTCCTTTGTGACTTGATTACAGACTAGTTTATATCTGCCACAGGATTCTGTGTTGCCCGATACTTTATATGTATCTCATACATTTTTCTTCTGTGCTACAAGCCTCATTAGTTCATCTGACATTCATTTAGGCCTAAACTTTGAACAGTATTTCTTAGTTGGAAAGAAAAGCCTAGTAGCCTCCAAAATTAAGTCCTTGAAGGCTTCCCATTTAGAATTCAACATTGGTAACATCATCTGTTGATCCCACTGTACAAAATTTAAAACTGTCTGAGACCCCCTGTAGTCACTTTTACGAAAGCAATAGCTCTTCCCTTTAGCCTTGATGGTAGTTACATCTTTAAATAATTCTCACATCAGTAGATTGTAATCACTGTCACCCAGTGGTTCCTTTATCTGCAAATTCTTAATGCATGAATAATCACTACTGATAATCAGATCAAGAGTTTTACTCCCTCTGATTGCCTCTTGAACATGCTGCTGCAGAAAACAGTCATCCAATAAATCCACAAAAGTCTTCTACTGTGCGAGTGACCAATCCACAAATTCCAATCAATATCTGGAAATTAAAATCCCCCATTATAAGCCATTCTGATTTACTGGCTCACTTTATTTCTTCTGCACAACTACTCATTATACTCATCAGATTCAGTAGGTGTATGTTACAGGAATTATTCATTCCTGTAACACACACCTACTCTTATTTTTCCTTTCCCAGTGCTCATGTCACACCAAACAGACTTAACATTGCATTGTCCACCAACATCAATTGGATACACTTCCTTAGATTTTATGTTTCTTAGTTAACCCCTCCTCCCTTCCTGCCTTGTCTATCCTTTCTGTACACATTGTACTCCCCAAATTCCAATTCTGCACTACTTATGTCTGTGTGACACTATGTCTCTGATATCCCAACAATATCTGCCTTTGATGTCTTGACTAGCACTTCAAGCTCATCAAATTTATTAACTATACTCCTAGCACTGGTGTACATGCAAGCATACATGCACCTGTTTCTAGTGTTACTTTCCCTACACAGCCCATGTATTTATTTGTTCCACTATGACTCCCAGCAGTCCTGGAAATCTCCATTGCCTTGCTTTCCAGGCTGCTGCTCATTCTAATAGAAGCAGTGCAAGAATCACTTTTGCCTCTCTGCCTGCAGCCACTGTTAACCTTTTAGTCTGTGTATCTCCCCCCCCAAGCTAGAAGTTTTCCAACCCACCTAACACTGCCTCAATAGTATCAGCAAATATTCTTGTACCCTTTCTATTTAAGTGTACCCCATCCCTGCAGAAGCAGTCTTTACTGTTAACAATCACAGACCAGGCTGAAAAAAATTCTACCCCTTGAGCCTTGCACAATCTCTACAGAGCCGAATTGATTCACAAGGCTCTCATCATATACTCCCTCCTATTTAGAATTGCAGACATTTTCACATTCAACCCTAACTTGTGACTTTTTATCAACACTGACCTTACCTCCCTTTATGAATTGGGGATACATATGCACATCTCCAGTCCATTGGGAGTAACAAAGGAGTAATGATTAAAGCATAGACATTGAGTGGCCCAATGTAATTGAATCCCTTCTTTCTACTGTTAATATAAGTAAGGAAGTCTTTGCTCCTTTTCTTGAATCCAAAAATGCTCTCATAACTATGGCTAAGCATTTGCTTACCTCCTTTGCTGCATCTCTTAATATAATTGAGACATCCATGATCACATCCATCACGGATGTCTTTTTTATGTTAAGCTTCAACAATTTCTCTTCCACTTTCCTCTCAGTATCCACTCATTTATGTCCCTGTTAGAGTTTGATGAACTTTTGGAATTACACTCCCTAAAGAACTCCTGTGAATGTCAATGCAAAATACCTATTCAGTTTGCTGGCAACCTGAGCAGGATCATCAATAGTTAAAGCATCAATATCAAGTGGACCAATGTGATTCGACTCCTTCTTTCCACTATTAATAAAAATAAAGTCTGCTGCTCTTCTTAGCATTCTTTTCCAGAGACTTCTCCTAATCTACCTTAGCTTGCCTAACCTCCTTTGTGACATGATTATAGACTAATTTATATCTTCTATAGGCTTCTGTATCACCTGTTAATTTATATGCATCTCATGCATTTTTCTTCTCTGCCATAAGTCTCATCAGTTCATCTGATATCCATTTAGGTTTAAGACTGGAGTGGTATTTCTTAATTGGTATGAAAAGTAATAGTTTCTACAATTACTTCCCTGAATGCTTCCCATTTAAAATTTGTTGTTTCCAACATCAGACAGTCCCACTGTACAGAATTTAATAAATGTCTGAGATCTCTGTAGTGACTCTTACAAAAGTGAAAGCCCTTCCCTTTACCCTAAACAGTAGTTATGTCTCAAAGTAAAACTCACATCAGCACACTGTGATCACTGCCAACCAGAGCAGGGCCCTTTTAACTGCGAGATCTTAATCATTGAAGAATCGCTGCTGATAAGCAGATTAAAAGTACTGCTTCCTCTTGTTGCTTCTCTAATGTGCTGCTGTAGAAAACAGTCATCCAATAAAGCTAAAAGTCATGTTGGTGTTTTGTGAGTAATGACCAACCCACAAATTCCCATCAATATCAGGAAAGTTAAAATCCCCCATTATAAGACATTCTAGGTGACCCCTCAAAATGTCTCTGCAACTTTCAGACTATCCAAAAGAGAACAGTCCAGTTAATTAATCACCTGTCTCTTAAAAAAAATATCTTCACTCTTTGTCTCACAGATGTTCAGTTTTCATGTTCAGTATCTACAGGAAAGGCTACATGCCTTTTCAACAGGTACTTCCATGGGCAATATTTGTCTGAAGAGACAACTGTAATTTTCTTCCAGACTAGTCTAACACATGATGCCATCAGTAGATAGCATCTATTTATGTCCAAACTCCCAGAACCAACTTTTCGTCTTCCTCATTTATCTCATTTCCTTTGCAACAACCTTCCTTCACATGATTTCATGAAAATAATTCAACAGAAATTCTAGTCTACAAGAATCTTGTATCTTCTCAGCCAATAACTCATACACGGTTTTAAGGAGGAGGGGGGGTGAAACATTTCTATGTAATAATATGGGACCAGAAAAAAAAAAAATACATTATCTAATTTTTGAACAGACTTGCATAGATTTCTGTGAGAGTAAATAGTGGATGAAAACTCCTTGGGGACCAGCGATACATCCATTGAAATTTTAACAATGTGACTTTTCTCTCTCATGTAATATCAAAAACTTTCATTCATACATACATACATACATAGTAAAGACAATAGGTGCTATTTGCATTTACACATGTGCCTAAAAATAGATTTCAATTTTGAAATCATAGCAGACTAAATAAGGTAACATATTAAAATAGAAACCCCATTCCACAAGTTTTAATTTGCAGGAACATGCAATCAAATTTCTGCTATATGTGAAATAAGAATTTAATTTTTCAAGAAACTGAAATTGTGCAATTGAATTTGAAAATAATTCTAACCAACAGCATCTAATGGGTAGAAAAATATTCCTGTTAAACCCATGAACCACTAGCATATATTCACATATTCTTTTGTTGAACTGCATTCACTAAAAAGGGATTGTTAAAACAAAAAAAAAAAAAAAAAAAAAAAAAGCAGATTTTTATAAACACTAATTAATTATACTTACCAATATACTCAAAATCTTTCTTTGGCATCTTTAATGCTGTACACAGATATGTTTCCTTCTGTAAAAAAGAAATCACAAATATATGCTCACATATATTACAAAATTCTATAGTACAGAAAAATAAATAAATAATTTCACATATATATAAAAAACTCATACTTTTGTTAAAGAGATAAATTAAGTTAACAAAAGTAGTAGCACACAGGAATATGGTATACCTTTAGAGCTATAGTCAGTCACAAAAGCTTTGGATATGTACATGTCACTAAAACATTGCACAGCAGATTTCAAGGTGGATGAATTGTGAGCTAGCCAGATTAATAGAGAAGAAATATAAAGCAATAAAAAATACTGAGGCCTATAACAGCTACAAACTGGGCTGTAATAGTATCACAGAAACATTTAGACTGGTAAAGGTAGATAGGAAAAAGCTAAGAGAACAGAACGAGGACAAGGAATTTTCCTCGTATAAAAAGAGAAGAGAATGAATCAGATTGTAATCTTGTGTAATGGGTGTAGGAAAGTCTTAAATAGACCAGCTGATGTTGAGGATGAACCAAATATTGGGGGAGAGGGGGAAAAAAAAGACCCTTCATGATTAGGAGAAACTGCACAAGTGAAGCCAAAAAGCATGAAATTAGCAACACTGAAATTTCAGAAGATTATTTGTTATAAGCCTAAAGGAAATTTAGGCTCCTGAGTTGATGGCATGTACCCAGTAATTTTGATGGAGATAGCAAGAGAATGCACCAAACCATTAAGGTTCAACTACTAACTGGTCAGTCTGACTTCACTGGTAGGCAAAAGCATGGTGGCAGTGATCAAGAACACAATACAGGTTCATTAAGATAAAAATAGAACCCTGAAGGAAATACAGTATGGTTTTGTAAAGGCAAAATTCTGTTTAACCAACCTGGTTAACTATTCTGAGTCATTCATGCACTAGACTTAGGCAAAGATTTCAACATTCTTTACTTGTATTTCAGCAAAGCATTTGACTCAGTCCTGCATGAAATGTTATTAGCTTAAACATGTTGGGTTCGTAGGTAAACTCTTTATATGGTTTGCAGGATGGCTACAGGTCAGAGGAGGTGTGATTAATGGTTAGCCTTCAGACCGGGCTAATCTCAGAAGTGGGGTTCCCCAAGGATCAATACTGGGACCACTGCTGTTTTTTTTTTTTTTTTTTTGATTTTCTTAAATGTCAAAGGGATAGAAAGTCTTCTCCAAGATTAGAAGAGTAGTTAATGATCAACAACAAGCAGAACTTCAAGACGAAATTTCGATGGACTTCGGAGATTTACAGAAAAGTGAGAACTACGTTTAAATACAGCAAGATCTTTCTTACACTTAAAGAATGACTCCAAAAAACTTATAGACTAGGTGGGATTGAACCAAAAACAGTAGATAAAGAAAGGAATTTGTATATATAATTGGACATTAAGTTCTCTGAGCAATTTAGACAGGTGGAGGAAAGGTCTATGGCAGTGGTTGGGTTACCAAACTTGTCAGTGGTACTACAGACAAGTTTGGTAATGCAGTGCCTGATGCATGGTCAAGAGTAGTCCCCCTGATGAATTTCCTGACTATTTATCAGAAGATGAAATGCACAAGGCATAATCTGTTATGGGTTTAGGTAATTAACTATATAATATCGGTGTAGATACACCATAGTTTACCCATAAATTTGAACTACTTATGTAGTAGTAGGCATCGTTTTAATTGTATCTCATATTGTAGCTGCCTTCACAATGAGATAGCTGGTATTGCATTACTTCAAATAAATAACGCTTCTCTAGTAGAGAAGAGTACTGTTATTTATTTTCAGAGAATACCACCACCCAGATGATCGTTTCGAAGCTTTTTGGCCTCATCATCAGTGAGTGGACAGGTACCCGGTAATGCAACATGCCAAGTAGTGCAATACCAGCTATCTCATTGTGAATGCAGCCACAATATGAGATACAATTAAAATGATGCCTTTTACACTACATACGTATTTCAAATTTGTGGGTAAACTATGGTGTATCTACACCGATATTATATAGTTAATTGTTGTTGTTGTTGTTTGGTTTTTAGGAGCATTAGCAACTAAGGCCATATTGCTCCGGAATATGCGGTGGTCATTCCCTGACCTTTCCGCATCCTCCATATTTGGTAGTGACGGGCTCGAACCCTGGTCTAATCAAGAAGCGTGTGGTATGCACTGCTGCTCCTTCCCACCTGGCTACGGAGACGCCATATAGTTAATTACCTAAACCCATAACAAATTATGCCTTGTGCATTTCATCTTCTGATACAATGTCAGGAAATTCATCAGGGGACTACTCTTGACCATGCATCAGGCACTGTGTTACTAAACTTGCCTGTAGTATTAGAAAAAGGGGGGAAGCAAATATGCGGCCTTTATCGTAATACTAGTAGACAAGGTAGTCCTTATGCAGTGTAAAAATAAAGTTAAAAATGTAAATTAAAATAAATACAGATTTACAAAAGTGTAATGTGAAATGTGATACAAATGTGAAGTGCGGAAGGGATGAAAGGTAATTAAATTAATGTGGTTGAAAATTAAAATTCAAATGTACAGCAGAGAAATTTGAACAAAAAAGTGTGCTTTATAAACTTGCTTTCTTGCACATTTGCCACTAATAATAATATTATACTACTTATTTCTCTCAATATTGTTTATAACTCAGTATGACTTCCTGATCTACAGGTTGTATGAGGTATATGGTACTGGTAGGTAAGGAAAAGCACTTTACAATGCCATCATTGCTTGATAAAATTTCACTGGAAGAATGAACAATTAAGAAAAAACAGTCCATGCAAGCTCTTAATCAGAATACATATGCTCACACCCAAACAAGCCACATCTTATAAAATTCAAAGTGATTTAAAAGATTATGTGCATTATTTAAGTCTATCTAATGCACAGGCACAGCTTGTTGGTCTAGGTTAAAAGAAATGGAATTTACTGAAAAAAGGGATACAGATACAGCAACAACAAAAAGAACTTGCTTCTCATTTTGCTATGGAATACACTTTACTAATTTGTTGTTAGACTGCTTAATGCCAACAAAGGAGAACAAAAACCACACAAATGGAAGCAAAATTAAGTCTAAACATTGTGTTACACCGCAACAGAAATATAAATACAATACATCTATAACAATCAGTTATGCTGGCCACATAAAAGAATTCTATGATGATATGAATCTCCTATAAAGAAAAGTATTGAACAATAAGTGACGCATCTACAGAGATTAAGTTATTATGTGTACAATTTAGATATACTAGTAAAATAATAAGAGGAGTTTACCTCAATATACTATCTAATTTAGATATACAAACCAGTATTGGTTTTGGTGTGAATGGAACAGTCAAGCAAAAACTATTAATCATAAAAGTGTGCCCCCCCACCACTGCACAAACCTTTGTACTACATGGAAAGAAAAAATATCATCTATGAGCCACTAGTTGATCAAACAAACATTTTTAAACCACCACTAATAAAGAATTTTGTAAAAGAAATGACATGAATAGAGCTAATTTCAATATTTAAAGCCAATTTTAAAGCAGATTACTGAAGCCAAAATCAAACGTGCAGATCTGAAAGTTACAGAAAGAAGAATATGCTGAAAGAGTGTTAAATATTTTGGAACTCAAAGCATAGAAATTCTTCAAGAAAGTTTGGGAACAATTTTAGGCAACAACTGAGCAAATAACTATAAAACCCTGATTAAGAATATGCTACCAAAATCCTGCCTGAAATCCACAAAATCCACACTTCTTTCATTCCCATTAGGCCTTTTTCCACAGACAATCTTAACTATAGCGAGCAAAGGGTGCTATTGTGGTACACATTGGCACTAATGATATTAAGAGTAGCAGAAGACTTATTTAACAAGTACAGGGCAATGTTGGCAAAAATTTTTGAGTTACAACTGAATATGACAGTATCTGCAATTCTGTCCAGCCACAACAGGAGGGAATACATGTTGAGAGCCTTGTCAATCAATTCGGCCCAGGAGAGAATGTGCAAGGCTCAAGTGGTAGAATTTTCTCGGAGTGGTGTGCGTTTGTTAACAACTGAATATGAAGGTATCTGCAATTCTGTCCAGCCACAACAGGAGGGAATACATGTTGAGAGCCTTGTCAATCAATTCGACCCAGGAGAGAATGTGCAAGGCTCAAGTGGTAGAATTTTCTCGGAGTGGTGTGTGTTTGTTAACAGGAGGCCCTGTTTTTACAAGGATGGGATACACTTAAATAGGAGGGGCACAGGAATATTTGCTGATGCTACAAAGGCAGTAACAGATGGATCAGAAAACTGCTAGCATTACAGGATACTCAGACTAATGGATCAACTAAGCAACAGGCAAAAATGATGGCGATTCTTGCACTGCTTCTACTGGAAAGCAAGGAGTCTGGGATTTCAGGCCCCGCCGTGGGTCATCACAGAAAAAGTGAATACGTGGGCTGTGTGAGGGTAACTAGGAGTAAGAATGTGTGCACATATACTTGCATGTACACTAATGCCAAGAGCATTGTAAATAAATCTGATGAATTTGCAGTACTGATTTAGGTCATCAGAAACAGACACTGTTGGGATTTCAGAAACATGGTGTCACTCAGTCTTAAGTGATCCCAAATTTGAATATGGGGAGTACAGGAAGGACAGACAAGACAGGAGTTATGCTGTTAATTAAAAACCATATTAAAACCAAGGCAGTGCATCCAATCAACATGGGTGACCAGTGCAATGTTGAGTCAGGTTGAGGGGGGATATAAGCGCTGGAAAAGAAAATTTGAGATTGGGAGTGTGTTATAAGCCTAATGACATATTAGTAGAGGCAGCAAAGCAGGTAAGCAAGCCTTTAGACATAATTATAAGAGCATCCTTGGATTCAGAGGAGATCCCTATGGACTGGAGATATGCAAATGTATCTCCAATTCCTAAAGGAGGATCAAAAGGTGACATGAGTAATTACAGATCAGCTAACTTAACGTCTGTGTCAGGGAAAATGGAGTCGCTGGTTAAAGGAGTAATGCAGGACCATCTGGACAGTAATATAATTATACTGCAGTCACAGCATGGATTTGTTAAGGGGCAGCCTTGACTAACCAATCTGATAGGTTACTATGATGCACTGACCAAAGGAACTGAATGTAAAAAATAATTTTGATATTATATACTTGGAGTTCAGGAAGGCTTTTCATACTGTTGCACATAAGACTACTGTATAAACAGGAGGAATGTGGCATTAACAACAAGTTACTGCTATGGACTAATGGATCAACTAGTTTTTCAATGGGCACTGCCCTTCGTGGATTAATGTTATCAGTGGAGTTCCTCAGGATTCAATGCTGAGCCCATTGCTGTTTTCAATATTTATTAATGATACTGATGAAGGCATCAAGGCTTAATGTTAAATTTTTGATGATAAAAAGATTGGCAGGATGGTTAACAACAGCAATTGGGGTGAGTTACTGCAACAAGATCTAGTAAAGTTGGGTCAATGGGCTGAGAAATGGCAGTTGAAGTTTAACATCGACAAATGCAAGGTACTGTGGGTTGTTCTTGCTGTTGAATTTGACACATAGGCTGCTAGGGCCATATTGTGTCTTTCTAATGGTGGTACTGCGGGTGGTAACAATCCCAGAGTAACTTATCAACTGTGTGGTATTACACTCAGGGTAGTGGAAAATGAAAAAGACCTGGGGGTAACTGTGCAGTCATATGAAATTCTCTGAGCAATGCAGACATGCTACCAGGGATAAGGAGGTTATTATCCTTTTGCACAAGGCCATGGTTAGGCTGCTCTTGTTGTGTACAAGTCTGGAGGATTCACTTTAGGAAGGATGTAGATCTGCTAGAATGGGTGCAGAGAACAGCAACCAGATTGGTGAAGGGAATAAAAGGGTGTTGTTACTTAAGTAGGCTTCAGTTCTGCAAACTCCAGCTTCTGGAGACTAGGCATCTGCAGAGTGATTTGGTTGAGGTGTTTAAGGGCTTGAATGGATTGAGTAAGTTGAATGTGAATGTTATTCTTCCTCTTGCTGAGATTACACACATGAAGGGGCATAAATGTAAGTTGAGAAAGAATGGTTGCAGGATAGATGTGCAGAAGTTTGTTTGCCCTCAGCTTGTGGGTGGTTGATTGCAGGTCAGGCTTCCATCTGTTGTTGTGGATGGTCTGAATAAATTCAAGGAAGAACTAGAAAAGTTATTGGAGGGTATGGATGAGAGAAGTGTGTCATTTTCTTTTTTTTTTGGTTGATGCTATATAAGCTTGTTTACTTGCATCATTGGCTACTACTTCTACTATACTTCTTTCTTTCCCATTAAGACTTTTTTCCCAGACAATCTTATCTATGTAAATGATGAACAGAGTGAATGTTTTTGCCAAACATTTGCTAACAGCGAGAAATTACAAAAGGAAAGAAAATGCCCAGTAACATCAGAGACTCATGATCATTGAGAAAAGGGGGAAAAAAAAAAAAGAAAAAACAAACAAAAACTGGTATACTTTAACATCATTTATTGTAAACTCAATCAAGTTTCATTAAAAATTTAATTCAAATAAACACAACCTATATTCCTCTCTAAATTTCTGGGTGCTAACCAATTCCTGGCTTAAAATTTGGATTAAGATCATCAAAATCCATCAGTTGAACTACATTTCAGGTGAGGAAAAAAACTAAATTTTTTAACTATTTTCGTATTTAATTATTATAAAGTTAAAAAAAAAATTAAACTACAAATATAAATGTTGATTATAAACTATTTCAAAAAAATGCATAATTACTGATAAGGAACTGTCCTTGCAGCCTGCTTCCTTCCCAAGCAGCCTACAACTTTCAACATTTTATTGGTTTTGGCCTCTAGTCAAAAAAAAAAGGAAAAATTCCTATTCAAAGTACAACCTTTTGTTTTTTTACACAGTCTAATACCATCACCACCTGACTAATTTCTGAAAGGTTCTAATACTGAAATTAGACTCTAAAGACATTTAGGCTCTCTGCTAATGGATCTACCCATGACGACACACAAAGAACTATGAAAACTGACTTAATGGTGCTTGCTGTCTTAATGTACATTAATATATGCAGCTAACTGTGCACATCAAGCCAAGACAGAATCAAAGATTTTAGTTGTGAATGTGAATTTAAGACCTTAAGACAGTTTGTGGAGCAGATACAACACTTATATACCTCAAAACCCAGAGATTATTATTATTACTAGCCATATAGTGCAAGAAAACCTGAGGCTATGCTGCACCAGCTAAAAAAAATTTCCAGGTTAGCCTGAGAAAGAGAGAGACAAAGAGTCAGAAGTAGGAGGGAATCACCAAGAAAGAGAAGAATGATGATATCCAGCTCAGGTGTACCCTGGGTGTACCAAGCCCACAAACCTATCTGAATTCGTATATTAAGGAAAAATTAAAACCACCACTTTGCTTATTGGAGGCTTGAAGTGGTGAAACCCATGTTTAGTCTCTAGAGCAAAGTTTCCGGCATCCCAACCCCCTCCCCCCATACTTCTCCTTCAACCCATGCACGGTACTAAGTACTATAGGTTTTGATACCTTTCACGTTTGGGGTTTTCATAAAAAAAAAAAAGAAAAAAAAAGTGTTTCATGTGTGTGTGTGTGTGATATAAAAAATTTTGAAACAATACAAGTTTGGGATGGGAGAGTTGTAGATGTAACAGCTCTGACTAAAAATATTAATGTAACTAAGAGAACATCATATTAGCATGTAAGGTAATTATTCTCAGTAATGTAAGGTGAAAAATTCTGGTGATTTGAATAGAATATAAAATAATATGAAATTAGGCAAGAATAATAGATATTACCAAAAGGTGGTAATATCTATTATTTTGTAAGTGAAAGGATATCTGATACATGCAATATACATAAGTTAAGGTTTATTTGGTATTGCTAAGACGTATTTATGTGTACTGTCATTTTAACATTAGTTATTAAAATTTTCAGATGTTTGTTATAAAAAAAAATTGTCTGGTCTCTAAGTGCCTTATTCTACTGATTCACACTCAACCCCTGTAACTTGTGATTAGTCAACAGGGCACAATGGAAATACCACACAAGAATAGTTAATTAAATTTAACATCCTATCTGTTCATTATGTCTGGCTCTTTTGGCAGAATTTGGTGTGAACATAATCCCAACTAGTAAATATCAGAATCAATAAAAAAACCTAGTGTCAAGACAACTGGCTGGTAATTTATTGGCTTTAAAACTACATTCTTATGCCCCTCTTGGGGCAATGATCACCCCCCCCCACCATATCCGAAATGGTGCTATATCGACGTTTCACTATACAGTCAGTTCTCATATAACACAGTACACGTGTTCCTAAAAATCTCATTATGGTATTTTGAGGATTAAAAACAACAGGACTTATGGGAAAAATAGAGATAGGAACAGAGCACTCAAAAAATAAAAAAATAAAAATTCAGTCTAGTAAGTAAAACACTAAAAAAAAAAGTTAGAAACCAAATAAAATTGCTAAAACAAGCTTAAACATCTTAAGTTTCTAATAAATAAATAAATAAATATTACAGTAAATAAAGCACCTTACCTTGACAAGATGTGGTTTGCTTGATTGACATCTAAATTCACTGACATTTTTTTTTTATTGTAAAATTTAAAACAGTAAAAAAGATAAGCAATCAATAACGACAAACACAGGACACACAAATTGCACAAGTGAGACAAATTTACAAAGCTTAAAAAATAGGAATGAAGAGAAGATTCTGAAAATTTATATTTTTTATATGATTCAAGGTTTCTTGGAAGGGGAAATGCATTTCACCATAATAACGTAAAAATCCATAGAATTCCAGTTATCAGTATTATCGCAAATACAGCAAGACTGAGTTTACAAAAGGTTTATAATTAGATTGCACTAACAGAAAAGCCCAATAAACCTGAAATTGCAAACTGTTTTTATTGTGCTTATGTTATCATGCCTCACAAAATTTCTGTTCGAACTGAAAAATGTGAGCTTCTGAAAATATAAGTCAGCCTACAATATCACCTGTTATCTTGTGAATATCACCTGTTATCTTGTGAATAGAGCAAATGACAACATTAAATGGGAAATATAGCTCTCACACATTTGACATTTTTTAAGCTTCGTAAACTTGTATGATTGCTGCACATGTCGCTACGTTTAGCATTCACCTGATGTTACTTGCAGACAAAAATCACACATGAGCCAAAGCGAAAATCGCGTTATACCGTCGCCGCCGTAATAATAATGCCTTATCACTACGTCATCAGTGGGCTAATCCATCGTTCTAGGTGGGCCGAGGGGTAAAAATCAAGAACTACAGTAATTCTAGTAGATAGAGCTTAATCCCCTCTGTTGCCTTTGCTCATTACTAGCATTGCTGTTTCAGTGCGGCTGTGTCTTGTGCTATTTCATCTTATAAAAGTGCCTGCATTTGTAAGTGTCTTGTGTTATTTCATCTCATAAAATTGTTTTGAAATTTTTAATAATGCCTGGAAAATGTTGTGTTCCTGAATGCCGTGGGAATTATAAAGGTGGTCCAAAAGTACACGTCTTTGGATTTCCGTTGAAGGATACTGTTTTAACTAAGAAATGGTTGAAAGCTATACGAAGGAAAGACTTCATGCCATCTGAACATTCAAAGGTAAGTTTGCTAAAATACGTTTGTGGTACATTAATAGCAGTTATCTTAAATAGGAGTATTTTAACAATAACGAAATGATAATATATAAGAATATGAAACATATATTCTTGTCAGAATATAGAAGTAAATTTTGTCACAATTTTGGCTTTTGTGGTTTCCTTTATATATTAAATATTCCTTTCATGTATTGGATACACTGAAGAAAAGTGCGTGCATGCTTGTTTAAGAAATCAAAAAATCTCAACATTTGTATGATACATAATATTAATTTTATTTATTGAAACTTTTAGTGCAGATAAATACATGAAATGTAATTATATGCAACCTTCGATAAACTATAGGCCTGTGTACATGGACAGAGGTATCCTTAGTTGTAAAACTAATAACAAATAAAAAGTGAAATTCGGAAGAGATCATAACATTTTATTTATATATTTCAAATTGTTACAGATGTGTGCAAGATTCATTTCGAGCCATCCCAGATAGTTAGACGGACATCTAAATTGATGGGAAAAAAAAGTGAATGGCCTTATATATTTCAAGCATCCAAAATTAATTCATGGAGCTGTTCCATCACATTTTCCAAACTGTCCAAGCTATTTGTCATCAGTGGCATTTACAAGAGACAATCCCGAAAGAAGAAGAAGAGAAGATTAGAAGGAAAAAAACTTTGAAAAGGCCCTGGAAAACAGTTTAAGAGCAAATATGATTATGAAAAAGCTCGAGAATTTCATATGTACCCACAACTAGAAGAGTGCCTGAATTATTTCGAAAAAATAACTATTGTGTTTTTATTCTCTCTCTCTCTCTCTCTTATATATATATATATATATATATATATATAATCATCAAGAATAATACAACAGAGAAGTAAGATTAGATAAGACAGAGTTACAATAATGTAAACATCTACTTAATGTATTTTATACTAGTAATATTTTATATATATATATTTGCATAAAAATTTCCTATCACATCTCAGTTTTAAGATATACATAGATAACTGGATTCAGTACAAAGGTATCATTACTGTTTGAAATACAATTTTGAAACTTATTAACTTTTGGTTGGTTTTGTTTTCCAGACAAGTCAGTATTTTTATTAATTTTATTAAACCATTCAACTGTTCAATATATAGTGTATGATAAACTAAGCTACAAGAATTCACTTTCTGTTCAAATTTACCAATTGCTTTTACTGTTTTTAGGTTAATGCATTGTTAAGAAGGAGAAGACAAAGCACAGAACTTGTGTCAATCACCCAGACAACTTCTGCTACGTTTGTGGACACTTAACCCCAAAAACTCAGAGGAAGGAAATATACAATGTCACAAAAGTTGCATATTCATTGTACTTCGGCTGCAAGATCAGTGACCAAGAAAAAAAATTGGGCTCCACATAACTGTTGTATTACTTGCACAATGAACTTGATGCTGTGGCTATATAGCAAGCTGAGAGCATTACGTTTTGCCATCCCTATGGCGTGGCACAAACGCAAGAATCATTTCGACGACTGCTACATGACAAAAATAAAAAAGGTATTTACAAAAAAGAGCAAGCACTGCATCAAATATCCCATCAGCAATTAGGCTAGTGCCACACAGTAAAGAACTGCCAATACCTGTGCCACCAAAATCTTGGGGTATTGGAAGTAGTGATGAAGGTACAGAAGAAATCATTTTACCAGATGGCACGGAACCATGTACTTCACATGATTTGAACTACGAGCCAGTAAAAGAAAAGGCTCCACACTACATTGAACAAAAAGAATTAAGCAACTTGATCAGAGACTTATACCGTACGTGAAATGAGGAGTTTTCAAGATATTTTGCACTAGAAAACAACATGTGTGTCTGTAAATACATTGTTCAAGATATTTTGCACTAGAAAACAACATGTGTGTCTGTAAATACATTGTTGGTCTTATGCACGACCTGAACATTGATCACAATACCTCTGAATGGCATTTGTTCATTGATGCATCAAAGATAAGTTTGCTTCATACTTTACCATCAATTCCTTCGTACTGTTGGCCTGAAAGAAACTTACGATAGTATGTCCCAGATTCTTGCTGCTATACGTTACAATGACTATGGTTGGAATATTTGTGGTGATCTCAAAGTAATTGGCCTGCTTGTTGAGTTTCAAGGTGGTTTCACTAAATACTGTTGTTTCCTGTGTTTGTGGGATAGTCGTGCAACAGCCAAACACTGTGTCGTACAAAATTGGGATAAGAAAGATGAATATATTCCCAGCAAAAGCAATGTAAAGTATGTTCCATTGGTTGATCCACAAAAGGTTTTTCTTCCCCCTTTACACATCAAGCTTGGACTGATTAAGAATTTCACTAAGGCACTGGATAAAGAAAGCAGAGGATTCGCATATTTACTGAAAATGTTTATAAATTTATCTCATGCAAAGCTGAAAAAAGGAATTTTCATAGGTCCTCAAATAAGAAAGCTCCTAAAAGATGAAGAATTTCAAAGAAACCTGAATGATATTGAACTGGCTGCATGGAGATCTTTCAAGGCAGTGGTACACGGATTCCTCGAAAAGAGAAAAGCAACTGGTGACAAACGCCGAAATGTTAGCATTAGCATTAGTAGAGGCATTTGATGCAAGAAAGCAAGCTTATGCAGCATCAGCCAAAAAAAAAAAAAAAAAACCCACTTCCACTTCACCACTCTGTTCGTTCAAAATACCTGTCCAGCTGAGCCTTAAACTTATTTAGGCTATCAACCTCCACTACAAGGGATGGAAGTCTGTTCCACCAACCAACCACCCGCTGGCTAAAGGCAAATTTCCGCACGTCTATCCTACATCTGTCTTTCCTCAATTTGAATTTATTCCCTCTCAGGTGATTATTCTGAGCTAGAGGAAGAATCCAATCAGCATTGAGCATGCTCAAACCATTCAAGACTTTATACACCTCTATCAGATCACCTCGCTGGTGCCTAGTCTCCAGACACTGTAATTTGCAAAACTTAAGCCTTTCTTCGTAAGAGCACCCCTTTGTTCCATTCACTAATCTTGTTGCCCTTCTCTGTACTCGTTCCAGCAGCTCTACATCCTTCTTGAAATGAGGCCTCCAGACCTGTATACAGTACTCTAGGTGCGGCCTGACCACTGCCTTATACAAGGGAATAATCACCTCCTTATCCCTGCTGGAAAAATTCCTGTATATCATTGACAATACTCCATGAGCTACTCTTGCAGCCCGTCTGCACTGCTCAGAGAACTTCATATCTGCCTGCACAACCACCCCCAAGTCCCTTTCATTCTCTACCACTGTCAGTGTAGTACCACAGAGTTGATACGTTGCTCTGGGGTTGCTGTTTCCCCATGTGTAGTACTTTTCATTTGTCAATGTTAAACTTCATTTGCCACCTCTCAGCCCATCTGCTCAACCTTTCCAGATCCTGTTGCAGCAGCATAGTGTCAGTAGTGTCCTTGACACCCCTGCCAACCTTTGTATCGTCTGCAAACTTCGACATTAAGCTTGATATACCATCATCAATATCATTTATAAATACAGAAAACAATAATGGACC
The DNA here is from genome assembly GCF_048544385.1 of Mastigoproctus giganteus. Lineage (NCBI taxonomy): Eukaryota > Metazoa > Arthropoda > Arachnida > Uropygi > Thelyphonidae > Mastigoproctus > Mastigoproctus giganteus. The sequence continues at coordinate 66,527,021 of NC_143576.1, read as the reverse complement.
CAACGCTGAGCCCTGAGGGACTCCACTAATAACATTAATCCACGATGAGCAGTGTCCACTGATTACCACTCTCTGTCTTCTCCCCCTCAACCACCCCTTTATCCATTGCAGCAATTTGCCTCCAATGTCACACTGCTCCAATTTGTGTAGCAGTCTTCCATGTGCAACAGTATCAAAAGCCTTTCTAAGATCCAATTATATAATATCAAAGCTATTCCCTGCATCCAGTTCTTTTGTGACTGCATCATAATATCCAATCAAATTGGTCAGGCAAGACTTCCCCTTAACAAAACCATGCTGTGTCCGAGCTATAACTGAAGTCTTGCCTAAATGATCCTGCTGTGCTTCTTTAACCAGTGCCTCCATTAATTTTCCTGGAACAGAAGTTAAGCTCACAGGTCTATAATTACTTGTGTCAGCCTTTGATCCTCCTTTGTGAATTGGGGTCACATTTGCACATTTCCAGTCTATGGGTACCTCCCCTGAGTCCAAGGAAGCTCTCATAATTATGGCTAAGGGATTGCTTACTTCCTTTGCTGCCTCCTTTAATATAACTGGATAGATCCAGTTATATTAAACTGGATCTATCAAACTGCTAGCTTGGGGGGAGACAAAGACCAATAGATTGAGCCACTGGCAGAGGTGAAAGAGATTCTTGCACTGCTTCTATTAGAATGAGCAGAAGTCTGAAAAACAAGATGCATGGTATTTCAGAGACTGCTGGGAGCCATTGCGGTACAAGTAAACACATGGGTTGTGTTAGGGTAGCTAAAAATAGAAACAGGTGCAGGTATACTTGCGTGTACACCAATGCTAGGAGTTTAGTAAATAAATTTGATAATTTGAGGTATTGCTCAAAACATCAAAGGCAGATATTGTTGGGATATCAGAGACGTGGTGTCACACAGATATAAGGAATGCAGAACTGGAATTTGGGGAGTACAACGTCTACAGAAAGGATAGACAGGATAGGAAGGGAGGAGGGGTTATGCTATTAGTAAAAAACACATAAAATCCAAGGAAGTGAAGCCAGTCGACATCGATGGACAGGGCAGTGTCGAGTCAGTTTGGTGTGACATAAGCATAGGTAAATCAAAATTGAGAGTAGGAGTGTGCTATAGGCCTAATGACTCTGATGAGTATAATAAGATACTGTACAGGGAAATAGAATGGGCCAGTAAATCAGAGAATCTTATAATGGGGGATTTTAATTTCCCAGATATTGACTGGAATTTGTGGGTTGGTCACTCACACACTAGCAAGGCTTTTGTGGATTTATTGGACGATTGTTTTCTACACGAGCATGTTCGGGAGGCAACTAGAGGGAGTAAGCTACATAATCAGATCAAGAGTAATACTCTTGATCTGATTATCAGTAGTGATTCTTCATGCATTAGGAATCTGCAGATAAAGGAACCACTGGGTGGCAGTGATCACAGTGTGCTGAAGTGGGATTTACTCAAGGAGGTAACTACCATCAGAGGTAAAGGGAAGGGTTTTTGCTTTCGCAAAGGCGACTATGATGGTCTGAGACAGTATTTAAATTCTATACAGTGGGACCAACTGATGATGTTACCAACAGCAAATTCAAAATGGGAAGCATTCAAGGAACTAATCTTGGAAGCTACCAGGCTTTACATACCAACAAAGAAATATTGTTCAAGGTTCAGGCCTAAATGGTTGTCAGATGAACTAATGAGACATATGGCAGAGAAGAAAAATGCATGGGATACATACAAATTAACACGTGACACAGAAGCCTATGATAGATACAAGTTGATCTGTAACCAAGTTACAAAGGAGGTTAGGCAGGCGAAGGCAGATTACGAGAAATCTTTGGAAAGGGATGCAAAGAAAAACAGCAAAGAGTTCTTTACTTATGTAAACTTTAGAAGGAAGGGGGAATCAGATTGGTCCACTTGATATTGATGGGTCAACTGTTGATGATCCTGCTCAGGTAGCTAACAAACTAAATGAATATTTTGCATCGACATTCACACATGAGGAGTTATTCAGCAAGGGGAATGCCAGAGGTGTATTCAACTCTAGCAGTAAGCTACAGAATCTTGATATAACTGGGAGTAAAGTGGAGGAGAAACTGTTGAAGATAAACACAAGAAAGGCACCCGGGGCAGATGGGATCTATCCAGTTATATTAAACGAGGCAGCAAAGGAAGTAAGCAAACCCTTAGCCATAATTATGAGAGCTTCCTTGGACTCAGGGGAGGTACCCATAGACTGGAAATGTGCAAATGTGACCCCAATTCACAAAAGAGGATCAAAGGCTGACACAAGTAATTATAGACCTGTGAGCTTAACTTCTGTTCCAGGAAAATTAATGGAGGCACTGGTTAAAGAAGCACTGCAGGATCATTTAGACAAGACTTCAGTTATAGCTCAGACACAGCATGGTTTTGTTAAGGGTAAGTCTTGCCTGACCAACTTGATTGGATACTATGATGCAGTCACAAAAGAACTGGATGCAGGGAATAACTTTGATATTATATACTTGGATCTTAGAAAGGCTTTTGATACTGTTGCACATGGAAGACTGCTACACAAATTGGAGCAGTGTGACAATGGAGGCATATTGCTGCTATGGATAAAGGGGTGGTGAGGGGGAGAAGACAGAGAGTGGTAATCAATGGACACTGCTCATCGTGGACTAATGTTATTAGTGGAGTCCCTCAGGGCTCAGTGTTGGGTCCATTATTGTTTTCTGTATTTATAAATGATATTGATGATGGCATATCAAGCTTAATGTCCAAGTTTGCAGATGATACAAAGGTTGGCAGGGTTGTCAAGGACACTACTGACACTATGCTGCTGCAACACGATCTGGAAAGGTTGAGCAGATGGGCTGAGAGGTGGCAAATGAAGTTTAACATTGACAAATGTAAAGTACTACACATGGGAAACAGCAACCCCAGAGCAACGTATCAACTCTGTGGTACTACACTGACAGTGGTAGAGAATGAAAGGGACTTGGGGGTGGTTGTGCAGGCAGATATGAAGTTCTCTGAGCAGTGCAGACGGGCTGCAAGAGTATCTCATGGAGTATTGTCAATGATATACAGGAATTTTTCCAGCAGGGATAAGGAGGTGATTATTCCATTGTATCAGGCAATGGTCAGGCCACACCTAGAGTACTGTATACAGGTCTGGAGGCCTCATTTCAAGAAGGATGTAGAGCTGCTGGAACGAGTACAGAGAAGGGCAACAAGATTAGGGAATGGAACAAAGGGGTGCTCTTACGAAGAAAGGCTTAAGTTTTGCAAATTACAGTGTCTGGAGACTAGGCACCAGCGAGGTGATCTGATAGAGGTGTATAAAGCCTTGAATGGTTTAAGCATGCTCAATGCTGATGGGATTCTTCCTCTAGCTCAGAAAAATCACCTGAGAGGGCATAAATTCAAATTGAGGAAAGACAGATGTAGGATAGACGTGCGGAAATTTGCCTTTAGCCAGCGGGTGGTTGGTTGGTGGAACAGACTTCCATCCCTTGTGGTGGAGGTTGATAGCCTAAATAAGTTTAAGGCTCAGCTGGACAGGTATTTTGAACGAACAGAGGGGTGAAGTGGAAGTGGGTTTTTTTTTTTTTTTTGGCTGATGGTGCATAAGCTTGCTTTCTTGCATCATATGCCTCTACTAATGCTAATGCTAATGCTAAAAATATCATGCATCTTGTTTTTCAGGCTTCTGCTCATTCTAATAGAAGCAGTGCAAGAATCTCTTTCACCTCTGCCAGTGGCTACTGTCAATCTATTGGTCTTTGTCTCCCCCCCAAGCTAGCAGTTTTCCGACCCACCTAACACTGCCTCGATAGCATCAGCAAATATTCTTGCACCCTTTCTATTTAAGTGTATCCCATCCCTGTAGAAGCAATCTCTGCTGTTAAAAAGTACAGTCCAGGCTGAAAAAAATTCTACCCCTTGAGCCTTGCACAATCTTTCCAGGGCCGAATTGATCGACAAGGTTCTCATCATATACTCCCTCCTATTGTGTCTGGGCAGAATTGCAGACACTTTCAAATTTCAAATTCAGCACCCCATGTTACAAAACATGGGGTGCTGAATGTCATTGAAAATGCATTTCCTTCATTCCCATCTGGATTTCTTTCCTGAAAACTTAGGAGATGTCAGTGATGAACAACGAGATGGCTTCCACCAGGACCTATCTGCAATGGAAAATCAATACCAAGGTCACTGGGACTCTGCCATGATGGGACATTACTGTTGGTTCCTTAAACGGGAAAGCAATCTTGAGTATAAAAGGAAATCATTGGGTGGTAAACATGTCTAAGTAATATATTGTGTGTAATAATTACAACCATGTATGCTGATATTGTATAAAAACAAGGAATTTAAAAAATGCATAAATTTTTCGATGTAGATGTGACAGAAGTAAAAGACTGATATTTTCATGATCTGGACATTAATTTTGTTCAAAATAACCAACTTTTGTTCCAGAGGTATGAAGAAAAAAAAAATTGTAGGGTAGTGTTATTGTAAAAACAAAAATGATGCATTAAAAGCAACACAAACTTCAAACATTCAAAATGAGCTAAATTTAAAATTAAAATAATTTCTATTCAAATATAGTAATCAAATTATTAGATTTAAAGAATAAATGTATACATTAGTTTGATTATAAATTACATGTAAAACATTCAAAATGTAATAAAACAGTTAACTATAAAATGTGTTGTCTTCATTTTTTCAGAATGTTATGATTAATAAAAATTATCACACTTAAGTATCAAAACTGATATTTTTTATTTATTCATTTATTTTTTCATATTGTCTCTTGCACCATATATTGTCTTTCCATGAAAGTTAATGACAGTTACTGTTACATGTTGGACTTCACGGTGTGGTGCGACCAGGCCTGTAACAGTAACTTTCGGTTTAAGTAAGCATATGGAAAAATTGGCATTTATAGCATGTTAGGTAACGATGGCGTGAGGGTGAAGACCACTAGCAAGGAATTATGGTATAAGACACAGGACGTAACATCCTGCTGAGTGTTACGTTATTTCCTCTCTCCACACGAAAAACCTGACGATTTTTTCCCCATATGCTTATACCAACCAGCGTTCCAATTGCAAACATTTTTACCTCCACAACCATGTGTTCAATAATAAAAACAACAATAAAAATTAAGCTTCATTATGAGTACCGTGCTTTTAAAATGCATTACAATTATCAACTGCTACGCAGTAATTCAATTATCAACTGCTACGCAGTAATTACCTGAAGAAAAAGTAGTAATAGTTATGGCAAATGATGCAGGGAAGTATCATAAAGTAAAGAGTACTTACCTCTGTAGGTCTTACATTCGGCATTAGGAGAGGAATAATCTTCTGACAAAATCCTCCATTTATTATCCCAAACAGAAAAATAATCCTGAAAGGAGAGGGGAATCGCTGAACATCCATATTTCCAGTGAATAGCAAACACTTTGCTTAAAGAGCAAACCCACGTACTTGCTGTCAGGGGATTATATCGATCACTTCTGTTGTTGCGCAAATCAGTCGCCTGGCAACAGGATACTACCGCAATAAAAGCGGTGAGCTGACGCATAAAACAGGCTGCACCATAACGAGCAGTGTTTCTGTTCACCACGCGAAACGCGTGTTTTGAAATTTCTCCTACAAACGTCCAGGCCCTTCCAAGATGGCCCTAAGACAGTTAAAAGTTGATTGACTATGTATTTCTGAAACGCAGAAAGCGTCACTTCCGCCTTGAAAACAACGTACAATTATCCTATTGCTTCATCTGCTTGAAGCGATGCGTGGTGGATGCACACAATCTGTTTACTAGTACTGTACACAAGTTGTATAAATTTTGACAGAAACACATTGCATTACATTTAAGAATCAAGAATTTCTGTATTATTTCAAAGTTCCATATGACACTATCAACGAACCTTGATAACTAAGGAAATATTTTCGTCGATAGCGTACTCTGAAAAACAAGTTTGTACGACGTGCGTTACATATCCAGGCGCATTAGCGATGATGTAATGATTCTTAACAAAAAAAGAGGGGGGAAAAAAACGATTTTTATGCAGAACAATGAAATTGTGTGCATGTTCATGGTAATAAACAATATCCACTGCTTCAACTACAGTATACAAATAGCTCATATGACGTGTATGAAAAAATAATAATTCCAGATTCTACTGGTTATTTTAATAAAATTGAGCTCTACAAATCACGCTAAAAGAAGGAAATATAACATTTCATGAAAATTCAACCAAAAGAAACCACTTTTGTTCGTCCATTCACATATGCGGATAGATGAACAAAGAAATGATAACTAGGATTTCTATTTGTCCCAGTTTAATCAAATTAATATTAATATTTTATGCAAGACAGCAAGCTCAGCATCAGCAAAAAAACAACAAAAAAAAAAAAAACCTTCCCTATCCATTTCTCTGATAGTTTGTGCAGTTCTTCATTGAATTGTTGTTTTTTTCATCCGTTCAGTCGCAGCCGACTTTCGGAGACTTTATGGGCAGGCTGCCTCCATGCTATCCGGACTTCCAAGTCCTTCATGCACATGCCATTGTCGCTCATGATGGTGTAGAGCCAGCATGTTCTTTGCCGACATCTTCTACTTGTTCCACTGACGCATTATCGATTTTTCCAATGAATTGAATCGCATTACGTGACCGAAATAGGGCAATCTTAGCTTGGTGATCTTGCCTCGCAATGATATTTCTGGCTTTCCGCGATCCAAAACCTCTCTGTTCGTAACTTTCGCTGTCCATGTTATGCGAAGCAGCTTTCTCCAGTTACAAGAACTCAAAAACGTCAATTTTTCTTCTGTCTGCTTTTTTCATTGTCCAGCTTTCACACCCGTAAGTTGTTATGGGAAACACTATAGCATTAACCATTCAGATCTTCATGGTAAGGCTGACGACTTTGTCTTTCCAGATCATTTCCATGCTCATCATTGCTCTGCGTCGAAGTAAAATCCTTTTAATTTCAGGGGCAGATTCTCCGCCTCGGTCGATCTTAGATCCAAGAAAAATGAATCATGAACAGATTCGACCCCTTCATTGTTAAATTTAACTTCTCCAGTCCTGGCTGTTGTCATAATTTTTTTTTTCTTGATGTTAAGTTGTGGTCTCACTTTTTCGCCCTCATCTCTAACCATTAAAATCAATTGTGTTGGATCTTCCTCATTTTCTGCAAGCAGAGTTGTGCATATCTTAAATTATTGATGTTTCTGCCGCCAATTTTCGCTCCAATTTCTGACTCATCCAAGTACAATTTCCTTATAACTGAGGAAGCACACACCGGTTTCAAACCAGTCTGCATCTCCAAATATTCTGACATTTCTTTTGGTTGGTGTACAATGATCTTATAAGCGTGCCGGTAACCCCCAATTCTATCAAAGAATTCCACAATTTTTCGTGTTCAACACAATCAAATACTTTGGTGTGACCGATGAAACACGTATATACAAAGGGTACTAGGAAAGTTTTGCAATATGACGCAAGAATGAATCACAGGAAGCTGCTTGTTGCTGCATGTTGAGACATGTTCATACGTGCATAGTAGCCACCGCGCCAAGTCGATGGGCTCAGTTATTCATTAGTAGTGAGAGTGTAAAGTGCTTGCGATGGCATCGTGGTCACGAAATGAGATAAGGACAGTTTTGTGGTATAATTTCGTGCGTGGTTTAACCATAGACCAGTGCTTAGAAGAAATGACTCTTGCACTAGATGATGATTGTCCACATCGTACAACGATATTCAGGTGGTATAGAGAATTCCAAAGGGGAAATTTCACTCTGGAGGATTCTGAGAGGCCGGGAAGGCCACGAACGTCAGTTACGGAGGAAAACGTTACTGCTGTGAGGAAAATGCTTGACGAAACAGGCGAGTGACCTACCAACAGATAGAGGATACTTTGGGCCTAAATGCACCAGCAATTCGTTCGATTCTGCAAGATCATTTGCACGTGAAGAAACTTTGTTCTCTCTGGGTGCCGCATCAACTGACTGAAGAGCAGATGACACGACGTGTGACTTGGTGCCGGGAGATGTTAAAAAAGTTTGATAAGGGACGATCTCGGTATGTGAACAACATCGTGACAGGTGACGAGACTTGACTGTACTATTACGATCTGCCGACCAAGGCTCAAAACAAAGTTTGGGTCTTTGATGATGACGACACACCCGTAATTGTCAGAAAATCCCGATCTGTAAAGAAGAAAATGATAGCTGTATTTTTTAAATTGAGTGGAATTGTGGAACGTGTCGTTTTGGACACGCAGAAGACAGTCACAGCTAAGTGGTATACTGAACAATGCCTGCCTAAAGTCATTGGATCTATGAAGAACCTGCGGCCAAAGTCAAGAATGGACACCTGGTACCTCCATCACGATAATGCTGCAGCTCACCGCGCCAAAGCCTGCACCGAATATTTGACCACTACAGGACTGAAACTTCTCGAGCACACTCCCTACAGTCCAGACCTTGCTCCCTGCGACTTTGCACTGTTCCCGCATGTGAAAATGAAGCTAAAAGGGAGGCGGTTTTCCAGTGATGAGGACCTTCTACGGGCTTGGGACAACGAGTGTGCTTTACTCCCTAGTGAAACTTGGCAGAACTGGTTTAAAGATTGGTTTCGGAGGATGGAGAGGTGTATTGAATGTAAAGGAAATTACTTTGAAAAAATTAAATAAACAAAGCTGTATTGCAAAACTTTCCTAGTACCCTTTGTATCTTTCTGAAATTTGGCTTTCTCCATGATCCAACGGATGTTTGTGATGTGATAATGAGTGCCTCTTCCTTTGCAGAAACCAGCTTGAGCATCAGGCAGCTCTGTTTCTGATTCTATACAATCGTGGTTGAATGATTTTCAATAGAATCTTGCTTGCGTGTGATATCAAGGCTATTGTACGGCAGTCTGAGTAATTTCAGGCTTTTCCAGATCTCTCAGCACGAAGCTGTGATTGGCAAAAGTGTTAACATTTCTGTTGGTATTCCATCAATCCCAGGGGCTTTTCTCCTTCGTAGCTGTTCCATACTACCTCTTGCTTTAAATATCCGGTTCTAGTTCATCCTGTCCTTTCGCTTCGATCTGTTGATGTTTGTTTCTATTTGTATACAGTTCTTCCGTGTACTCCTGCCATCTTTTCTTAATTCCTTTTGGTCATTCAGTTCATTTCCATCTTTGCCTTTTATTAAACCCTTGCAAGCAGTGAAAAGTGTATCGTGTACGCATCTCCTTTCGCTTCGATCTGTTGATGTTTGTTTCTATTTGTATACAGTTCTTCCGTGTACTCCTGCCATATTTTCTTAATTCCTTTTGGTCATTCAGTTCATTTCCATCTTTGCCTTTTATTAAACCCTTGCAAGCAGTGAAAAGTGTATCGTGTACGCATCTTCTTTATTCGTGCGAAGAGGTCTCTCGTGTGCCCTTTTTTGTTACTATCTTCCATATCTTTACAACATTCTCTCCAGTATTTTTCCTTGTCTTTTCTGGCTGCCCTTGGAATTCTGCATTAAGCCTACTTGTCTCATCTCTATCTCCAGCAGCTTTCCCTTTCCTTCTATTTTCAGCAATTTTGATGGTTTCTTCTGACAGCCACTTACTCGATTTTGCGCGTTTTTTGTAGGATGTATGCTGTGCTGTTTTAGTCACGATGTTTCTTATTTTCCCCAAAGTACGTCTGGTTGCCTTTCCATGTAATTAAACGAGTCCAATCTGTTTTTTATCTCGACCATGTACAATGGTGAAATTTTATCTATATCATATTTCCGTGGTGCAGTCTTCGTTTGCAGGCCGGTGGAGGCGGTTGTATGGTGTGGACATGTTTCACTGGCAGGAACTTGGATCCCTGGTGCATGTGGAACAATGTATCAGTGGTCTCCGCTATCGTCAACTGCTTGCTGACTGTTACACTTTTTCCCGAATGGCGATGGTGTCTTCCAAAATGACAATGCGCTGAGCCATCGGGCAATTGTTGTGCAAGAATGGGCTGAGGAACACAGTTCTGACTTCCAGCATAACGATTGGCCTCCGAACGTCCACCGATATCAATCCCATAGATCACTTGTGGGACACTATGGAAAGGAAACATCAAGCGTCTGGATACACCAATCACCTCCATACCTGTATTGCTGGCAAGCAAACACACAGCTTGGTTGACCATACCTCCCGAACGCTTCCGACATCCTGTTGAATCAATGCCATGTCAGATAGCTGCTGTACTGAGGGCAAAACCTACGAAGTATTAAGTAGGTGGTCATAATTCAGTGATCACTATATATATATATATACATAATTATGTCCTGCCCACTTTCGGCGGCCCTAGCACATGGTGTCCAGGAGCTTCTGGTAAAAATCATCAGTGAAACGTTGGTCCATATGTAACAAGGGTTTTGGTCCTTGCCAGAAAAACATACTCTATATTAAGAAACCACTGCCACTTGCCTGGATAGTGTGCACCATGATGGGTCTACGGACTTGTGTCGCTTGCTCCACACAATGTGTGAGTTGGCATGTTGCACCATGGTATGAATGCTGGTCGGATGAATACAAGGTATTTGGATTCATCCGACCAGCACACTCGTTTCCAGTCCTCGAGTATCCAACCAGCCAGCGTGTTTTAACACCACAGCATTCGCGGTCGGCAATGATCAGAAGTGAGGAGAGGGTGTCTCTTGTGTCGTTTACTGTGGAACCTCATACATCTGGTACACCGTACATTTGAGTGTGCGACGCATCATCAGCTGGGACATTGTTCTTACATTCCCAATTATGGCACAGTGACTTGCCATTCGGCCCGTACAACTAGCTGCACCCTTTCGCTTACCACGAACATCCACCTTGCTTAATCCTTTACAGTTCTGTCGGCGGGAGAAGGTTTGACCAGTTCGACACCATTCTTTGTACAACTTAATCACAGTGGGTAGAGAGCAACCGACAAGATATGCCGCTCCGATATGTAAGCACAACTTCCCACAATCAAGCTCTTTTGAAAGCCCATGATAGTCTTACTACGTCCCATTATTGCTACTTTATCACCTTAACTTGCAAGACCATATGTAAATTATCTCTAGCATACGAAGCTGCTCGGCTTTTTATACTACGACCTAAGCAGCATAGTCCATTAATGGGTGCGATGGTTATAATTCACTGATCACTTAGCGTAAGTAAAGAAGTCATTGCTGCTTTTATTGGCATTCTTTGCCGGAGACACACCTCGTAATTTGCCTTTGCTTGCTAACCTCCTTTGCGACTTGATTACTGACTAATTTATATCTACCATAGTGTCACCTGACAATTTATATGCATCCCATGCAGTTTTCGTCTCTATCACAAATCTCATCAGTTCATCTGATATCCATTTAGCCAAGTAGCTTCTACGATGGGCCGCCGTAGCCTAGTGGTCAGGCGTGCGGGTGTATAAGTACACGTGTCTTGAATGACCGGGGTTCAAGCCCGTGATTGCTGAATATGGTGCTGTTTCTTGTATTCTGTCTATCTTGTGAACTCCTCTGACCGTTTGGTCGTCCCGGAGTATAAACAGAAAATTTATTACTTCCCTGAATTCTTCCCATCTAAAATTTTCTGTTGGTAACATCTTCAGATGGTCCCACTATATAGAATTTAAAAAATTGTCTGCGCTCTCTGTAGTCATCAATACGAAAGCAAAAGCCCTTCCATTTAAATTGGAGTAGTTATGTCTTTAAGTAAATCACACACCAGCACACTATGATCGCTGCCAGCCAGAGCAAGGCCTTTTACCTGCAGGTTCTTAATCAATAAAGAATCGCTGCTGTTAATCAGATTAACAGTATTGTTTCCTCTTGCTTTTTTCTAAGATGTACTGCTGAAGAAAACAGTCATTCAATAAATCCACAAAAGTCCTGAAAGTGTTTTGGTGACCAACACACAAGTTCCAGTCAATATCTGGAAAGTTAAAGAGCCCCCCCCAAAATAAAACATTCTGATTTACAAGCCCACTCTCTTTCTCTGTATAGTTGTTTGGTATACTCATCACAGTCATTAGGCCTATAACATACTCCTACTCTCATCCCCCCCCCAGTGCTTATGTCACACCAAACTGACTCCACATCGCACTGACCACCCATGTCAACTGGATGCACTGCCTTTGATTTTATATGCTTCTTAACTAAGAGCATAACCTGACCCCACACTATCCTCTCCAATCTGTCCTTTTTGTTCACATTGTACTCCCATATTCAAATTCTGCATCCCTTATGTCTGAGTGACGTCATATCACTAATATTCCCACAATGTCTGCATTTGATAACTTAATCGGTACTTCAATTTATTCAAATTTATTTACAATGCTACTGACATTAGTGTACAAGCAAGTACACTGTCAGAAGTTCGCCAGTGCACCTATTCCTACTCTTAGTTACATAATACAGTCCATGTATTTTCTTGTTTCATGACTACCCACAGCAAGGCTTGAAATCCCTGACCCCTTGCTTTCCAGGCTGCTGCTTGTTCCAATAGAAGCAGTGCAAGAATAACTTTCACTTCTGCCTGAAGTTCTATTGTTCTGTGTATCCCCCACCCCCAAGCTTTTAGTTTTCGACCTTGCCTCGAATAGCATCAGCGACTGTTCTTGTACCCCTTCTATTTAAGTGTGTCCCATCCCTGTAAAAACAATCTCTTCTATTAACAAGCATACCACGCCTAATAAAATTTTACCCCACGGGCCTTGCATAGTGTCTCCAGAACCGAACTGATTGACAAGGCTCTGAACATGTACTCCTACCTCTTATGGTTGGGCAGGATTGCAGACGCATTCAAATGCAATCCTAACCCGTGACATTTTCCCAACATTGCCTTGCACTTGTCGAGCTGGGTCGAAAAATCTTTATAAAAACGCCAAATATAAAATTTCATGAAAATTCATTGAGTCCGAGTTATTACTTGCGTACGGACGAACAAAGAAATAATAACTGTCAGATTTGTTTTGGTCCGCGTTTAATTAAATTTGAGTTGGCTCTAGAAATCTTTTTAAAAGATCCAAATATAAAATATCGCGAAAATCTACTGGGAGGTGTGTTAAATCATGCTGACGGACGGACAAAGAAATAATAATTGTCGAGTTTCTATTGGTTCTACTTTAATAAAATTTGACGCGATTTTACATATCTTTCTTGTAAGCCAAAATATAAAGTTTCATGAAAATCCGTCGAATGAGAGACGAGTTGTTACATAAGGTTGGATGGATGGATGGACGAACATGTTAAAAGACAATAGACTCATTATGCTGATGTGCTAACGTGTCTAAAAACTATCGTACAATGCTACATATTGTGACCTCTTATTATATCCTTTGTTTATTAAGAAAACAGAACATGAAAGGGTAACCAAAATGGAAAAAATTTAAATTCCTCTATAGGCCTTGACAGGTGGAAACACTATACACCAGATCAGTGATTTTTCAACCTTTTTTAAATAACGGCACGCCTAAGTAATTTATTTCATTTTGCGGCACCTTTTTCTGTCTGTTAGATCCGATTCTCTGTGTGTGTGTGTGTGTGTGTGTGTGTATTAAAAATATATGTTATATGATAGTTATTACAATAATATAATTATAAAAATTAAATTTCATAATACAAATTATATATATACAGTATATATTATAATTTTATTCTTTATATAGAGGTACTAAGTAAACATCAATTATAGATCACTACAAAATTAAAAAGTACTGTACACCTTTTTATAATGAAATAAACATATAAATTTAAAAAAAAATAATAAGTTTAAGTAACTTTAACCCAAAGTACGTGGCAACCGTGGAATGTTGTTGCGGCACCCCAGTTGAAAACCACTGCACCAGATATTCCCAAAGTTTTGTACCATAAGTCCCCTTAAAACATTTCATAAATTCATGCTTCCCCAAAGTTCCAGAAAAAGAGCAAATAAATAGAATTGACCTAAAATTTAGCTATAAATATACACACACTTTTTTAAAATTAATATATACTTCAATAAATTGAATCCCAAAGAAATAGTAGGTAGTAGTAGAACTAATGGAGCATATGATGCAAGAAAGTAAGTGCATGAGCTTATGTAACATCAGCCAAAAAAATAATAATAAATAAAACCAATTTCACAAATCCATTCCCTTTAAAAGTTTGTCCAGTTCGTCCTTGAATTTATTTAAGCTGTCAACTTCCACAATGACAGATAGAAGTTTGTTCCAGCAATTAACCATCCTCTGGTTAAAGGGAAATTTCCGCACATATATTCTACAACTGTGTAGAATAGATGTCTTTCTTCAATTTGAATTTATGCCCCCTAATGTTCATCATCTGGGCAAGCGGAAGAATCCCATCAGAATTCAACTTGCTCAACCCATCCAAGGCTTCACACACACACACACACCTCAACCAGGTCACCTCACAGGTGCTTAGTCTCCAGATGCTGCAAATTGAATTGCAGCATCTGAAGACTAGGCACCTGTGAGGACCCCTTCGTTCCCCTCACCAATCTTGTTGCCCTTCTCTGTACACACTCAAGCAACTCTACATCCTTCCTAAAATGAGACCTCCAGACCTCTACGCACTACTCAAGGCGTGGCCTGACCATTGCCTTATACAAAGGGATAATCATCTCCTTTTCCCTACTAGCAAAATTCCTGTTTATCATCGACAATACCTCATCACCTGCTCTGGCAGCTTGTCTGCATTGCTCAGAAAACTTCATATCTGACTACAAAATTACTCCCAGATCTTTTTCATTTTCTACCACACAGTTGGTAAGTTTCTCTGGGGTTATTTCTACATATATGTAGCATTTTGCATTTGTCAATGTTAAAATTAAGTTGCACTTCTCAGCCCATCTGCCCAAATTTTCTAGATCGTGTTGCAGTAGCACACTGTCATTACTGTTATACAACTCTTCCAACCTTTGTATCATCTGCAAACTTCGACATTAAGCCTGACGTACCTTCATCAATATCATATATAAATGCAGAAAACAACAATGGACCCAACACTAAACCCTGAGCGACTCCACTAATAACATTAGTCCATGAAGAACAGTGTCCATTGATTACCACTGTCTGTCGTATCCCACTCAACCATCCCTTTATCCATTGCAACAATTTGCCTCCAATGCCATACTGCTCCAATTTGTACAGTAGTTTTCCATGTGCAACAGTGTCAAAAGCTTTCCTGAAATCCAAGTACAGTATATAATATCAAAATTATTTTGCATCCAGTTCCTTTGTAACCACATCATAGTATCCAATCAAATTTGTCAGACAAGACTTTCCCTTAACAAACCCATGCTGTGTCTGACCTATTACTGCTGTCTTGTCTAAGTGATCCTGTATCACACCTGTAACCAGTGACTCCATTATTTTCCCCGGAACAGAAGTTAAACTAACAAGTCTAGAATTATTTGTGTCACCCTTTGAACTCCCTTTGTGAATTGGGGATACATTTGCTCATCTCCAGTTCCGTGAGGACTTCCCCTGAGTCCAAGGATGCTCTCATAATTATGGCTAAGGGTTTGCCGCCTCCTTTTGCCTTACTTCCTTTGCCACCTCGTTTAATATAACTGGATAGATCCAGTGGTGGGATTCAAATAATTTAACAACCGGTTCGCTGCCCTAATGACGGTTCTAAGTATAAAAAAACTATATAACGAAAGGTAGTTTATTATTTCATGCAGTTAATACTTAAATAAGAACAATAAAAGAGATCCACAAAACTAGATTATGTTATAAGAAAGAGTTTTAAAATATTAATGAAAAAATATTAAATAAAACCTGATAAAAACAATAAAACTGTTATTTAAGATATTTCCATATTGCTTCTTGATTGGCGTCCTCGCTTGCAATTTTCTTTGCTTTTATCCGAGCATCAGCGGCTGAGTGATTTATCCTTAACCACTGTAGGAGTAGGATCCCATTCCTTTAGAGGTAGGCCGATTAGACTAATGGTCATTGTGTTTGATATATTAGAAACAATTAGGCGACTTCTCTTCTCTGAACATATTATGTTCATCTTTGAAAAACCCCTTTCCGCTTCTGCTGAACTTACAGCAATTGTTCTGACAATATTTTTAGCTCTTTGAACACTTTCAGGAATTGCACAATTCTGGGAATTTTTTAAAACGTTTTTCAAGAAATCTCGATAATCATTAATATCAATTTGGTAATTAAAAATGTCATTAAATACGAGCAATTGTTCTTCAGCTGCTTTCCATGGAACGAGTGCTTCTTCAATATTCCGGTAATCTGGCTCCAAAAAATTGAGAAATTGTAATTTATTCCTATCTTGAAATCGGCTACAACTTGCTTTTAAATGTTCACAATCCATTAGTCTTTTTTTTTTTTTTTTTCAAATTCGTTACGATGTTTTCTAAAAGTCTTTCCACTGGATAGATCCCATTCACCCCAGGTGCCTTTCTTATGTTTAACTTCAACAATTTTCCTCCCTTAACTCCTCATGTGTGAATGTAGATGCAAAATACTCATTCAATTATCAGCTATCTGAGCAGGATCATCAACAGTTGAACCATCGATATCAAGTGGACCAATCTGATTCATCTCCTTCCTTCTAGAGTTTATATAAGTAAAGAAGTCCTTGCTCTTTTTCTTAGTATTCTTTGCCAAAGATTTCTCGTAATTTGCCTTCGCTTGCCTAATCTCCTTTGTGACTTGATTACAGGCTAGCTTATATCTGCCATAGGCCTCTGTGTCGCCTGATAATTTATATGCATCCCATGCATTTTTTTTCTCTGCCACGAGTCTCATTCATTGTTACAACTGGAATTGTCTTTAGTTATACTCTAGTTGCACGCCAGTGTCGAAAAGGAGATTAATTTGGATGGTGTAAGCAGGTCGGCAGTTCATCTGACATCCATTAACGCCTAAACCTTGAACAATATTTCTTAATCGGAATGAAAAATGAAAAGCCTAATAGCTTCCACGATAAGTTCCTTGAATGCTTCCCACTTAGAATTTGCTGTTGGTAACATCATGAGTTGGTCTCAAATGTACAGAATTTAAAAACTGTCTGAGACTATGTAGTCAACTTTATGGAAGCAAAAACCCTTCCCTTTACCCCTGATGGCAATTATATCTTTAAGTAAATCCCATATCAGTACACGGTGATTACCACATAGTGGTTCCTTTATCTGAAATTTTTAATGCACGAATCACTGCTGATAACCAAATCAAGAGTATTAACCCCGGGGGGTCACATCTGGTGAGTATGGGCTTGGCAAACCCAGGGTCCTGAGCTGGATATCGTCATTCTTCTCTTTCTTGGTGATTCCTTTGTACTTGGTGATTCCTCTCTCTTCTTTCTTTCTCAGGGGGTAACTCGGGAATTTTTTTTTTTTTTTTTGGCTGGTGCAGCATAAGCCTCAGACTTCCTTGTACCATACATCTAATAATAATAATAATAATAATTACACTATCTGGTTTCCACCCGAAAATGCTTCTGAGAACAATTATCCATTGAAATACAAATAATAGAAACAAATAACGTTTAGTACTTGATTTACTGGAGTGGTTTGTACATTACTGTCATGGCTCCCTTATGAAAACAAGAGCACCCACTCGCCACAAAAAAAAAAGAAAGAAAAAAAAGTACGCTCTTTGGGGAGGAACCCAACATTTCCTTTCAGCATTTCTGTTATGGAATAATATCTGAGATTTCTATGTGAAATGCAGATACTGTAAAGGGAAACTAAGAATTTCGGTACCTATGACCAAATACCAGAAATGCAGGCAATAAAACCTTTTTGGGTGAGGCCGGGGACTTCACCCGAAGAGGGGCCTCATTTTCAGTGTAAATATTTTATAAAGTAGTGATAAAAATTTATAATAATAATAATAGTTTTTACGAGTGACGGAAAAATATGTGTTAAATACCAGATAAATGTATGGATGAATAAAACTTTCTAAAAACAAGTTTTACGGAGTTTTTCTAAAACAAATTGTTTTTATTATTAATTTATTTTTCAAGACAAAAAACAAAACATTTTTATCCTCTAAGTTTACATTTTTATCAAAGAATTATTATTCACAATACAAAAACCTATGTGGCATTTATATTTATATCATGTATGTGTGTACTAACAATTCATATTATGCTTTCAGATACTTCTGCAAATATAGTTTGGTTAGTTACATTTTGTATCTATTTAACTGTACTTCTTATTTCTTATCTTGGGTTTTCAAGGAATCTTATTCTTAAATTCCACTGTATGATTCTCTAAAGGATTCATTGTCACCTTGTTCATCTTGGATCTATCAATATTTTTACTAATTTGAATATATCCTCTTATGGTCTCCAGCATATGGGTCATTTACTACCCTTCCCTTTAGATATCAGTTAACTATTTCGAACATTTTCACCTGAGGATTTCATGGTGTACATGACATGTTATAATCTTATATTTCTGCTGTTATTTTCCTCAGTCACCATTGGATTTATTCATTGTTACAACTGGCAGGGCTGGCCCGAACAAAAGCGGGGCCCGGTGCAAAGTTGACTTGCGGGGCCTTGATACAAATTCGTACAACAAAATAATTTATTGCATTTTGATATTTATTACATTGCACAAATTGGTTTAGAAAGGATTACATGAATATGATAAATAATTAAATGATTTTAATAAACTTAACATTTCAATCACAAAAAAATCTTTAAAAAATCATATAAGAAAAATAATTGCTTCATATACTTATAAAATACAATTTGGTATGCGACTTAATCGAATAATATAATTTAGTTTTTTGGCTATTTCGGATTCGATAGATAAAATGGCTAAGGAGGTAAATTGTTCTTGACTAATGCTAGATCTCAAGTAATTTTTTATAATTTTCAATCTTGAGAAAGATCTTTCTGCAGATGCGACTGTAATTGATAAGGTTAATATAATTTTGATTTCATTAAATAAATCAATGCAATCAATATCGTCTTGCAAGGTAGCATTTAAGTCTTTGCAACATTTAAGAAAATCGTTTTCAGTCAGTTTTTGAATATTATCCGAATTATATAGAAAACCATATGATGTCTCGTGTTCGTGATAAATTTCGAATCTTTTCTTAAAAGAAATAATCGCACTATCGATTATGACTAGAAAATATTGAATTCTGAAATATTCTTCGCCCGATGAAATAGGCTGATCGGTTCCTTCATAACAAAATTGCTTTGTTTTTCGTCCAGTTCTTTGATTCTTAAACTCAGATATCACTGGTAATTCTTCAGCTATTTCCTTTGCAGTTATTAAAGAAGATTTGAATCCCGATTCACGATACTGTTCAAAAAATTTTAAAAGGCCTTTTAAATGTGAATTTGCAGTACCGATATCTATATTTGAATTATGAAATATCTCGCTCACAATATTTACTTCATTCAGTATGTCATACCAAATGACCAAACTTCATAAAAATTCAAATGAAGTAAGTTTATTTTCGATTGATTGGATTTCGTTTTCGTGTCACTGGGATGTTCATAAAGGTATTTCAAAGCTAGAGAAAATTGTGGTATCTCACAGATTTCCCACTTTCGAGGCGACATTCCCACCTCGTTGCTGACAGTGGTTTTGGAGTAAGATGTTTGACACGCTCTTTTAATATATTCCAGCGTATAGCAGAACTTGCAAAAATATTTTGTCAAGTCCCATAAAATGAATTTGCAAGAGAAGATGATTTTGAAATGTCTCCAAGAACTAAATTCAAATTATGACTTCAGCAGGGCATATACTGTGCTTTGGAATTCTTTTGCAGGATAAGTGCTTTGGTCAAACCAGTATTATTAACTTAAAATTTTCTCAGAAGAAAATTGAAGTCGACTTTTTGAGCAATTTCGAATTCACTCGATCTCTCGAAGGTAGAAAGCGAAAACGGGCCGAGAAAACCTAGTCGGTGGTATATATAGCCTTTAGAGTACGATAACTATGCAAACGCTGGCAACTTATAATCGTACGTCTGAGCGACTTGTAAGGAGAGATATTTGAAAGAAAATATATTTTTCCGTGTTCTTTGGAGAATTCTTGGCGGGCTTTCAGATAATATTAATAACATGATTATTGACATTTTATTTCTTATGTATATTAAAAAATATGGCCATTTTATGGCGATGTCGCTAGATTTTGCGACAGTATTAAAACAAAAAAAAAAAAAAAATGAAACCATTTTTATTTTACAAAATCAGTCAGCGGCGCGGGGCCTTCAGAAACGCGGGGCCTTGTGCGCTCGCACCGTTCGCACCCCCCTCCGGCCGGCTCTGACAACTGGAATTGTCTTTGGTTATACTCTAGTTGCATGCCAGTATCGAAAAAGAGATTAATTTGGATGGTGTAAGAAGGTCGGCAGAAGATGAAATAGCAACAGCATTTCAAATGGGAAAATTTGTAGTTGGAGTAGGAAGTGAACAGATAGAAGAATATAGTAAACAAAATGAATTGTATCAACCATGGAAGAAGCTTCGTCGGTACGTTTATTAAATTTGATAATTCTAAAGAAAGAATTCAACAATTATTTCTACGCTCCAAGAAATGAAGAAAGAATGAAACAGTAATACTTAATCAGAAATTTTCCAATTTTCCAAAAATTGTTTAAAAATCGTATTATTCGTGTTCTGTCTGATTTGAACTCTTTACATACAAACATTTTCATAAAATTTTATTTTTCTCCTTCATCTAAATTCGTATGTTACTGGACTGTGATTTTTCTCCCCTTAAATAATGGTTCTACCTATTTTAAAATTTCCATACGTAGAATATATGTCGCCTCTGTAGACTACAATTATTCCTAGTTCCAGGATATAGCAAGACTTGAAGGTCACAGTGGCGTGACGGCCTTACGACCGCGACAGTTTTCATTGGCTATTATGATTATTGGTTGCACGTGCTTTATTGACTTCGTTTCACTGATTTCATGGAAATATTGCAATAATTCAAAGAGAACACGTTTCAGTACCTCGAAGAGAAATGAAACGTATCACGCGAATTATGAATTTAACAAAGAATTTACAAGCTCGAAATGATCTACTACATTTTGATTGTAGTACAGCATAGGGGCAGCATGGGCTGAAAATTTGGAATTTTACTTGGCCTGGCTCGAAGACAGTCCGGTCCACGTCGAAGCAGGGTCGAAGCATGAAGACTAGGCCCGCCTAGTCGGTACAGGCTTGGCTATCGAGTGGTGTACTTTCCATACAAACTGCTAATTTCGTTAGCCCCCCCCCCCCATATCAGAGCTGTATTATGTGTTAATCAAGTGATTTATAACTCCCCCTGATGTTTGTTCTAAGAAGTCAACAATTCCTACTCTCACTTTTTTAAGCGAACTAAATTTAAGGTATAAGTGAAACGAATATTGACTCATCCCACGTTCGTGCTAAAGATTTAACAGACACTAAATTACAAAAATAATAGAAAATAACAGCACTATCTTAGATCAAAATTGGTATTCATCAATTTACGGAATTTTGTAGAATAATTCCACTTACCATTACCTCTGCGTCAGCTTGTCTGACGTTTCTACATTTTAAGGTGCTATAAGTTTTCAGTATTTATAACTAATTTCAGTATTTATAATTCTAAACGGTGGGATTTTTAACTCCTTATCTCTACAGCACACCATGGGCCTTCTTTGCTGCCAAGTCTACCCTGCTCGAAAGATAGACAGGCATCATGTCGAGACTGTATTGTAACTTTGAAATCCCTTTCTTAATGTGCATTTTTTTAAAATTCAACTCCAATAAGTATGTATGTTATTTTTGGGATGCTATTTCTCAAGTGTAAAACTTTGCATTCTGCTGCATTAAAACATAGCACTTTTCTAACTATTGCTAACGTTGTCCTGAAGAAGCTCTGCTTAACGCTGATCATTAACTACTTAACCCCAGGGACTCGCATCTGGTGAGTATGGGCTTGGCACACCCAGTGCCTTAGCTGGATATCACCATTCTTCTCTTTCTTGGTGGTTCCTTCTACTTCTGACATACTCTCTCTTTCTCTCTCTATGTTTCTCTGGGTAACAGAATATTTTTGGCTAGTGCAGCATAAGCCTCAGGCTTCCTTGGGTAATAATAATTAATAATAATACTCTTGCTTATCTTGACTTCTTCCGTAAATTGTGATATCACGCCCTCTATCTTCTAGCTGCTGTAATTTAGGAAATCAAAAAAACCAGTGGTCACAGTCGTGCTTGGGAAACACCACTGATTATACACTGCTCGACAAAATTAACAGACAATGTTTTTCATGAATATTTTATTGCGAACAGTGTCGCCGAAGACCAATATTTGATATAATAAACATTATATCAAATTAATGTGTTCCGCAGTGTCGTCTCGTAGCTATGGAAGCAGCCTCCAGAGTCAGGAACCATTACAAAAAGAGCTGGCCAAGGTCACCCGAGGGCTACGTCAACCAGAACAGACGGCTCTCTGGCTCAAACAGCAAGACGGAACCCTTAGATGTCCTGTTGTAAAGTGTCTCTTGAGGTTTCTGTGGCCACAGGTGAAAACATTTCCAACCAGACTGTGTTAAGAAGGCTCAATTCAACTGGACTCTATGCACGGTAGCCAGTGGTTTGTATCCCATTAACCTCAAACCACCGGAGCTCGTAGAAACTGGTGCCATGAACAGGTGACTTGAAGCCCCGACTAATGGGGCAAGTTCTGTTCTCTGAAGTCCCGTTTTAGCCTACAAACAGATTCTATACGTTATTTCATCTGGAAATAACGAGGAATGCGGCAATATCTCTCTCTCCGACGTCTGAGAAAGGACACTTATAGTAGTGGCGGTGTTCCTCTGTGGGCCGAATAACGGTCAACGGCCGCACCCCTTTTCATTTTTTTGATAGGGGTATTGTAACTGCGCAGAGGTACCGAGAACAGATCCTCGAACCATAAGTGCGACTTTTTAGGAGTGCGGTTGGCCCAGATTTTCTCTTCATGCACGACAATGTCACTGCGCATAGAGCTCAAGCGGTGAAGGAATATCTTGAAACTGAAGAAATCCAACGAATGCGTGTCCAGCAAGATCACCAGACTTAAATCCGATCGAACGTGTGTTGCAAGCCGAGAGCCAACTCCTCGGTCACTTGGTGAGCTAATGTCTGCTGGTGGAAGAATGGGATTTGTTGCGACAGAATCTAATAGACACCCTTATATCAAGCATGGTTTAACGCTGTCGGGTCTGTTTAGCCGTTTGAACGAATCATACGCCGTACCGATATCATGTGATCATATTTTTGAGCAACTTGTAATTTCCAAATGGTCACATTCTGTAATGTGACTTTTTTGGTAATTCTTATACAACCCCTATAAATGTCCCTGTTCGAAGTATCTCGTCTCCTCATTTCATCGCTATTCTATGGTACATCACCATACCAATTGTTCCGCTTCATCGCAAGCTGCACGAGTTACATGATTTTAACGCAGCAGAACTTTCGGGAACCACTTTACATATCTACTGCCTCATGTTAAATAATCAATAATCACCACCCTCTCCATACCGGTTAGAAAATGCCAGAGTCGGGATCCCTTCAATGACCCGAAGAATTTTTATGGGCTTTTTTAAATATCATTATTGCAGGCAGTGATTGGTTACATGATTGCCTCATGCAATAATATCCACAACAGCGACAATGCTAGGGGTTTAAAAATAACTAATACAAATTATATTAAGACATAAAACGTATAATTACATATTTTACATATAAAATTAATATTAACATGTGAAATGAAGACACATGAAAAGCGATGAAAAGACGATGGCAGTCACTCGGTCGAAGACGAAAGCTGGTCCCTGATGATGTCTTCTGTACGATTTGTCCTCTATGAACTTTTTGTAGTCCACATCAATCTCCTGGACGTTGTGGAGCATCTCCATGGGCAGGAATCTATCCCCCTATTCTGAGCCTCCACGCCACAGATTGCAGAGAGGGAGGGCTCTTAAGGGTTTTTGGGGGGGATCCTCCAATTGGACATCTGCCAAAAAATTTGCGTATTGGACTTCCCCCGCTATCATTTTAATTGACACAAGCAAGCGGAGGGCAAATGTCCGTTTGGAGACTTCTGTAATTTAGAAGTTGGGTGATATCTGAAGTATGTGTGAGTGGTGGCAGTTTATGCTTGAAGAGGACCCACCGAAGAAGCCAGTACTCATCAGATGCAATGGTTTTTAGCGTGGTTTTCGTTGCCGACGTCCAGATTTCTGATCCGTAGGTGATGACTGGCTGCAGAAACTGGTATATGTATTGGAGCGTGTACTCAGGCTCTGTGGCATGAAGGAGGTGTTGTTTGGCAAGCCATCTTGTTGTGAATGTCTGCAACATGGTGTTTGAAACTGAGTTTAGGGTCGAATATAACCCCGAGATCTTTGTGCTTGATGACTGGGGTGATGAGGGTTCCGTGGATTTCCAGGTTTAGTTGCGTTGGGTTTGATTTGAGGGAAAATACCATTTGTGCAGATTTTTTTAGATTTATTTTCACAGTATTGCTGAGCTAGTCGGTCACATGCGAAGGTTGAAGGTTATTTCCTCCCGAAAACTCAAGCAAGAATAGACCACAGAATACACGCAATTTACAGACACAATACACTGTCGCTTCATAGCTTTAATTATGAAGCGACAGTGTATTAAAACACACAAACACACTCTCTAACTCACTCACTCACAAAGCTGTTAGGAATAGGTGTATAGCTCATCGCTATGTACCATTCCCGAAGAGCTATAGAGCTTTCTGTCGTCTCCATCATTTTTTCACATTTGGGCTGAAACTTTTCCATTTTCCTCAATAGAAAAGTTGTTCCCCCTTCCATCATTTAGTCATAAACGTCTTCAGTGTACTTATGCAATGAACGTAAACAATTTGATGTGAACAAAAAAATAAAAAATAATAATAACACAACGGTAGCAATGGGAAGGGCAGAGGCACAAACTAGCCTGTACGCTAAGGATCAAGACAGTTCAACACAGCTAAAGGCACATACTGAAGATATAACATCGCATACAACCACTACTGTTGTTGTTTACGGGTTTTAAGACACAAGGGCATCAAAGGCCAAGATGTGTCTTTTTAGGTTTGTTAATATAAATCATATTTTGTTAGATTAGTTTATAAAATCAGATTTCCCGAAAGAAATTAACATTTCGTCTAGATCAGTGCTTCTCAAACTTTTTTGGATCACCGCCCCCCTTGGTTGGATCACCTCCCCCTAAAAAACAAAAGCCCTCGCCAGGGCCTTTTTTAGCCCACCAATATAAAGTGAAAACTAAATAACTGAAATGAATATTTGTCTGTTTGCCTCCAAAAACCTAAATGCAGCCCTGTATGTGTGTGAATTATAAAGAAAAACTATTTACTGCACTTTATTCCTTCTTCGTAAAAAATTACAACTACATAAATAAAGTCAGTATATTCACTTAAATTAAGTCATAAAAATTAAAGTTAATTACATAAATAAGTCATGATATTAATGGAAATAATTAATTATATTTTAATATTTAATGTGATGGATGAGCTTGGTGGAGATTTATTAGCTTATCAATATTAGGTTTAATATCTGTAAGTAGAAGTCGTAAATCGCCACGTTTAACAACATGCAGACAATTTCTTTGTTTTGTCAGCAATTGAGATACAGCACTGAAACCAGTTTC
Source organism: Mastigoproctus giganteus (assembly GCF_048544385.1). Classification (NCBI taxonomy): domain Eukaryota; kingdom Metazoa; phylum Arthropoda; class Arachnida; order Uropygi; family Thelyphonidae; genus Mastigoproctus; species Mastigoproctus giganteus. The sequence goes on along the minus strand of NC_143576.1, from coordinate 66,501,370 downwards.
GACTAGATATGATGTTGGAAAGAAATAAGTAATTTTTTTACAATTCCACACAATGCAGGATAATGGTCAGGGATTTTCTTTTGTAACCAAAATTCCTGATATGAATTTTGAAATTTTGGCTTCAGTTCAACTTCATTTTGTAACTTAATCAATTCTTCTTCTACAAAACGTTCACCATCATCATTATTTAAAAAAGGATTTATAACCCAATCTGTAATTTTCAAATTAAGGAGATCTTCGAACCTTTCCTGCATTTCTGTGCAACATTTCTAGATGATTACAAAAAGTTTGTAGAGTTTCATCAGCTCTTTTTTCTTTTTTCTTTTTTCTCTATTTCCAACAGATTTGGAAATTGATACAATTCACGTCGTCCTACGTTGCGCATAAAAAGCTTTAATTTTGAAATAAATGCTGAAATTTGAGGTTTCGCCTTAATAAGAGTTACATATTATTATTATTATTATTATTAGCCATATGGTGCAAGGAAGCTTGAGGCTTATGCTGCACTAGCCAAAAAAAAAAAAAAATAAATAAATAAAAAAAAAAATTCCCGAGTTTCCCTGAGAGAGAGAGAGAGAGAGAGAGAAGTAGAAGGGAATCACCAATCTTGTCCTTGTAAATGTAAGTTCATTGAGTTGAATCTAGTAAATAAATCTGCAAGATAAGCAATATCAGTTTTCATTTTCTTGAGGTCATTACTAAGGTCGTTGTTCCTATCTTCAAAAAACTCGACAACAGTATCAAAGAGTTCATAAAATCTGTTGAGACAGTTGCCTTTTGACAGCCACCAAACCTTGGAGTAAAGCAGCAATCGTTCAAAATCTTCACTGTTTTGATCACAAAGCTTTCGAAATATACGATCATTCAAAGAATGTGCTTTAATTTTGTTTATAGCAGTAATAATAGTTTGTAGAGAATTGTGCAGTTGATCATCAAGTTTTTTCGCAACTAAATGCTGACGGTGAATGACACAATGAACAGTAATGATATTTGGCACAGCATTTTTTAAATAAGCCATAAAACCCTTGTAACAGCCACTCATTGATGGTGCTCCATCGCCCCCTGTCGCCCCCTTTCATGCCTAACGCCCCCATGGATAATTCAAACGCCCCCCAGGGGGCGATATCGCCCGCTTTGAGAAGCACTGGTCTAGATTGTTTGTTTGTTTGTTATTTGGTTTTTAGGAGCATTAGCAACTAAGGTCATATTGATCCGGGATATGCGGTGGTCATTCCTGACCTTTCCACATCCTCCGTATTTGGTGGTCACGGGCTCGAACCCCGGTCTAATCAATAAGCGTGTGCACTGCTGCTCCTTCCCACCTGGCTACGGAGGCGCCCCTTTCGTCTAGATTTGCAGAGTTAACTAATATCTATTGAAGGGTAAGTGGATACTGATTATTGCATAAACTCTGGAACAGAGGGCATACGAAAAGAATGTGTCTTACTGAAAGCCGAACTTGCCATTGAACTCAGAAAGTGGGGGGGGGGGATTTTCATTAGCTAACAGACGATGATGCGTAAGATGTGTGCGGCCAATTGGCAGTCTGGCAAGCATTAAGTCTCTGCTACTTTACTGGTGCTGGAACCCCATATTTGTGGATTAGGTTTTATTTCCTGTAATTTATTGTTGGTTTTATTTCCTGTAATTTACTGTTGGTTTGATTTCTCCATATCTGGAACCATTCGTATTCACGTGCTCTACTAATAATTGGTATAAAATGATAGACAAGGTCCAGACAATAAACAGCCAAAACCATAAGCGACAGAAATCCTGGTTCCTTTTAACTGAAACGCTATATATACAATGCAGAATGTAATGACAATAGAAATGGCATACTTAAGCTTAAAAAAAAATCATATCTGTTCAATTTGGCTCCCATTTTAGCCTTCACAAAATTTTACTCTCTTAGGCACAGGGCAATACACAAAAAGACAATTCCCCAGAAATGGTTTCATATTATCTAACCTTTACTTGCTGAAACTCCAGCAGAGAGCCCTCGAGGCCAGCACAGTACGTATATGTGTGGTGGAAAGGTGGAAAAGTCCCATTTCCAATCCTGTTAAGAAACTGTTAATAAATGTTAAGAAAGTAATAAACACAGTGATGGAGATTAATAGTTCCATTTGGACAAATCAGTCTACGTCAGTCTTCAAAACAGTGGCAACGATATCTGGGCTTGTAACACTACTCATGACGAAAAACCGTTCAGCACATTGAGTCTGCTATGTGGGTCGTCCTCATTCAAACTCTGTAGCAACATTATTATTATTAGCCATATGGTGCAAGGAAGCATGAGGCTTTTTGCTGCACCAGCCAAATTGAGTTACCCTAAGATAAGAGAGAGAGAGAGAGAGAGAGACCACATATGAACATCGGACGATAAATCTTGTATTTATGTTCCTTTATGATTCTATTTAAGCTTTCTAGGTATTTTTAGTTCCAAACTAGCAGGTGTCTTTTGAGATACAAGGCCTTCCAGGTTTTGGTAGATTGCGCACTGTTCTCACATCATCAATATTCTTTATAATCTGCTTTATAGTCATCATTGTGAGCGGGTTATGTCCAAAAAACTTCTTAAAGTGGTGTGTAACTTCAGCATTTTCATATTTGGCATCCGCTTTGCGATTTCAATTATTTCCATCATTGTAAGGCTTATGGTACTTTTCCTATGTTACAATTATTCTGAAATAAAAATAAAAAAAATCATAAAAATTTTTTCAAATACTGCTACCTTCTTACCTCTACTCTGCCAGAGTCGGTCCTTGAGGTTGCCACAGACATTCTCTCAGATATGCCAGACAAGCTGTACTTCCTACCTGGGAGTCTAAAACGCAGATGGAACTGATATTCGGGTGACACTCAAGTCAAGTGGACCCAATTTCAGCGAAGTCCGGGAGGTCTGTAACAGCTAAATCCTCTGCTTGCACCTTCGCCATGGTGGGACTGTTAGTAATCCTGGGTCCATGCACAAGCACACGGTGGGTGACCACCCAGGTGTGAACCAGCGTAAGCAGGGGTCGACGTGTTGGCGCCCACACCACATGGAGGAATGCCGCCCCTCTGTGTTATCAGGCAGTACTAGGAGGTAGATGATTCTCATCAACCGGTGCAATCCCACCACTTTGCTTATTGGAGGCTTGAAGTGGTGGAACCCATGTCTCTAGAGTTAGTCTCTAGAGCTAAGTTCCGGTCAACCCTTCCCCATCTCTTCCATCATGCAGTATGATTGATGACTTTTGAGGTTATGATGAACATCGTGGTGAGATCCAATATTCCTTACATTTCGAGGGTACAGCTCAAAAACGGTGTTCGCAGGCCGGCCGCTAGTTAGTACACCGGACTGAACCTATTGGTAACTCTCTAGGAGGCTTCCGGATCAGCTAGTGTATAATCTTGCTACCTCTGCTCCGCCAAATAGTGACTGGAGGAAGTCCGAGTAGTGTGTTTGCGGGGGGCATTGTAGAGGCCACGTTATGCTTGTTTTTTGTTTTGATTGTTATTTGGTTTTTAGGAGCATTAGCAACTAAGGCCATATGCTCCGCGGATATGCGGTGGTCATTCCCTGACCTTTCCGCATCCTCCGTATTTGGTGGGCACGGGCTCGAACCCCGGTCTAATCAAGAAGCGTGAGCTACGCACTGCTGCTCTTGCCCACCTGGCTACGGAGGCGCCGCCACGTTATGCCAAGGTATTCTTACCATGTGTACGCCATATCCAAAAATTTCATTACTTCATACAGCATGTCCCACCAACTTTTTCTCACCATTGAATACACCATGAATTGTCAAACTAATAGAGCAAGCTTATCTGCGAAAAGATCAAACCTCCCAAACACTTCCTAATTCATTTCACAAATATACGTGGTCTCAATTCTAATCTCAACGATGCCCATTTCCACTCGCAGTCTGCCAAACCCCATGTACTTTTTCTGACAGAATCTCAGTTATCGGTTGATACAACTACTACTCATCTCAGTTGTCCAAATTATTTGCTGTATGATTCCTTTTGCCTCAAAGGTGGTACTTGTGCATATGTCCCTTCTGATATTCCCTGTCAGAGACTTGGCAATTTAGAATCTCCTCTCTTTGATTTTCTCTGGCTTAAAATCTCTCTACCTCATTGTATAAAATTCATCTGTTGTCTCTACCGTTCTCCCAACTCCACTAATCACTTGGAGCTCTTTGACTTCCTCTCTTTGCAACTTCACTTTCTCCAGTCCAACTTTCCTAACAGTGAGGGAATTTTCCTTGGTGATTTTAATGGTCCCAATTCCAGCCGGCTTCCGTTTTCTATTCACACCAAGCCAGCTGGTCGAGATGCTGAGGCTTTTGCAATTACTAATGACCTTGCACAGATTGTTCATTTACTTACAAGAATACCGGACAATCCTAATCATACAGCCAACACGCTTGATCTTTTTCTCACAAACAACCCTTCTAAGTACACAGTCGAAGTGATAGGTCCTTTAGGCACTTCAGATCACAACTTGGTGATTGTCTCTTCTCCAATGGAGCCTTTATCTCATGGTTATTCCCAACCTCGTGTTGTTTGGCATTACAAGAATGCAAAATGGGATGACTGCGAGATTTCTTTTCTTTTTTTCCTTGGTCGGATTACTGTTTCAAAACTTCTGATGTCAACGTTTGCTCAGATCGTGTCAGTGAAATTATTCTTGCAGGAATGGAATCCTTTATCCCACACTCCACTTTAAAATTTCGTCCTTTATCTAAACCTTGGTTTTCCAATAAATCTGCTAAGGCTGTTCAAGAGAAGAACGTTGCATATCGTAATTGGCTTGTTTCTAATTCTTCAGTTTCACTTTCTGCCTACACCAAAGCTCGCAACAATTGTAAAGCAGTCATTAATCAATCCAAAGTAGAGATTGAACAGGCTAAGAGTAGAAAACTTGCTTCTTGCCCTAATGATAGCCGAGCATTCTGGTCTCTTGCCAAAGCTATTGGCCGCAACTTTTGCCCATCTCTGCTCCCAGCTCTGTCCAAACCAGATGATTCTGTTTTCACTTCAGCCAAGGATAAAGCTGACCTGCTAGCATCCCATTTTTGTTCCAACTCCTGTATCAATGATCTTGATAAAACTCCTCCCACCATTCCCAACACGCTCCATTCAATACCTCCTGTGGTCTTCCGCAAAAAGGATGTCAGAAGCATTTTGACGAATCTTGATGCTGAGAAAGCTCCAGGTCCCGATGGTATTTCTCCGCTTGTTCTCAAAACCTGTGCTCCTGAACTTACTCCTGTTCTATGTCGCCTTTCTTTCGTTTTCTTATTCCAAAGGTGTTTTTCCTTCTGCTTGGAAATTTGTTCATATCCAGCCAGTTCCCGAAAAGGGTGACAAATCCCTCCCATCCAATTATCGTCCCATTGTAATTACTTCTACTCTTTCTAAAGTAATGGCGAAATCAATTAACCGCCAAATCTCAAACTATCTAGAAACCTTCCGTCTGATCAACGATCGCCAGTATGGATTCCGTCAGTGTCGATCCACTGGTGGTATTCTGGCTTATGTTAGCCATTCATGAACTAATTCAATGGAAAGGTTCGGTGAAACACAAGTAGTTGCTCTTGACATCTCAAAGTCTTTCGATCGTGTTTGGCATAAAGGTCTTTTAAACAAGCTTCCATCTTATGGTCTGCCAACTGTTTTTAGTAATTGTCTTCTGACTACTGCACTAATGCCAGTATCCCACCCCCCCCAAGGTTCAGTATTTCCCCCACTCTTTTCCTCTTGTATATTAATGACCTTCTTACATTGACTGGAAATCCTATCCATAGTTTTGCCGATGATAGCACATTGCATTCCACTTTCCATTTTGAGAAACCTTGTCCTGCTCAATCAGCTTCAACTTCTCGAAAATCTGCTACCAATTCCTTAAATGCCGATCTTCAGGTAATTCTCCAGTGGGGCAAAGACAACTTAATTGATTTCAACCCTTCTAAAACTCGGTCTTCTCTTATATCTCGCAAAAAGGATTCTTCTGCTCCTATGGTTATCTTTGGTGACACTCCTATTTCTAGGTAAAATTATATATCTCTTTTGGGGATTACCCTGACTTCTAATCTCTCTTGGCACAAGCACATTACAAATATTGCTGCCTCTGCATCTAAAAAACTTGGTTTTCTCTTTCGCTCTCGGCGTTACTTTTCTTCCAAACAGCTGTTCACTCTGTATAAATCGCAAATCCACCCTACCATGGAATATTGTTCCCACATCTGGGGTGGTGCTCCCAAAACCTCTCTCAGGCTTCTTGATTCCATTCAGAAGAGGGCAGTTAGGTTAATTAATGATTTACTTGTTAACAGGAGAGATTGCTTCTACAGGGATGGGATACACTTAAATAGAAAGAGTGCAAGAATATTTGCTGATGCTATCGAGGCAGTGTTAGGTGGGTCGGAAAACTGCTAGTTGGGGGGGGATACAAGGACTAATAGATTAACAGTAGCCACTGGCAGAGGTGGAAGTGATTCTTGCACTGCTTCTATTCAAATGAGCAGAAGTCTGAAAAACAAGATGCAGGATATTTCAGAGACTGCTGGTAGTCATTGCTTTACAAGTAAACACATGGGTTGTGTTAGGGTAGCTAAGAATAGAAACAGGTGCATGTATACCTGCGTGTACACCAATGCTAGGAGTTTGGTAAATAAATTTGATGAATTTGAGGTATTGCTCAAAACATCAAAGGCAGATATTGTTGGGATATCAGAGACGTGGTGTCACACAGATATAAGTAATGCGGAACTGGAATTTGGGGAATACAATGTGTACAGAAAGGATAGACAGGACAGGAGGGGAGGAGGGGTCATGCTATTAATTAAGAAACACATAAAGTCCAAGGAAGTGAAGCCAGTCGACATCGATGGACAGGGCAGTGTCGAGTCAGTTTGGTGTGACATAAGCATAAGGAAATCAAAATTGAGAGTAGGAGTGTGCTATAGGCCTAATGACTCTGATGAGTATAATAATATATAGTACAGGGAAATAGAGTGGGCCAGTAAATCAGAGAGTCTTATAATGGGGGATTTTAATTTCCCAGATATTGACTGGAATTTGTGGGTTGGTCACTCGCACACTAGCAAGGCTTTTGTGGATTTATTGGATGATTGTTTTCTACATCAGCATGTTCGTGAGGCAACAAGAGGGAGCAATACTCTTGATCTGATTATCAGTAGTGATTCTTCATGCATTAAGAACCTGCAGATAAATGAACCACTAGGTGGCAGTGATCACAGTGTGTTGAAGTGGGATTTACTCAAGGAGGTAACTACCATCAGAGGTAAAGGGAAGGGTTTTTGTTTTCGTAAAGGCGACTACGATGGTCTGAGACAGTATTTAAATTCTATACAGTGGGACCAACTGATGATGTTACCAACAGCAAACTCAAAATGGGAAGCATTCAAGGAACTAATCTTGGAGGCTACCAGGCTTTACATACCAACTAAGAAATATTGTTCAAGGTTTAGGCCTAAATGGTTGTCAGATGAACTAATGAGACATGTGGCAGAGAAGAAAAATGCATGGGATACATACAAATTAATGGGTGACATGGAAGCCTATGATAGATATAAGTTGGTCTGTAACCAAGTCACAAAGGAGATTAGGCAGGCAAAGGCAGACTACGAAAAATCCTTGGCAAAGGATGCAATGAAAAACAGAAAAGAGTTCTTTACATACTTGAACTCGAGAAGGAAAGGGATGAATCAGATTGGTCCACTGGATATTGATGGTTCAACAGTTGAAAACAATCTAAACGAGTATTTTGCATCTACATTCACGCATGAGGAGTTATTCAGGAAGGAGAATGATGTAGGTAAAGTAAACATTGGCAGTGAGCTGGATGATTTTGTAATAACTGAGAGGAAAGTGGAGGAGAGATTGTTGAGGATAAACATAAAAAAGGCACCTGGGGTGGATGGGATCTATCCAGTTATATTAAAGGAGGCAGCAAAGGAAGTATGCAAACCCCTAGCCATAATTATGAGAGCTTCTTTGGACTCAGGGGAGGTACCCATAGACTGGAAATGTGCAAATGTGACCCCAATTCACAAAGGAGGATCAAAGGCTGACACAAGTAATTATAGACCTGTGAGCTTAACTTCTGTTCCAGGAAAATTAATGGAGGCACTGGTTAAAGAAGCACTGCAGGATCATTTAGACAAGACTTCAGTTATAGCTCAGACGCAGCATGGTTTGTTAAGGGCAGGTCTTGCCTGACCAATTTGATTGGATACTATGATGTAGTCACAAAAGAACTGGATGCAGGGAATAACTTTGATATTATATATTTGGATCTCAGAAAGGCTTTTGATACTGTTGCACATGGAAGACTGCTGCACAAATTGGAGCAGTGTGGCATTGGAGGCAAATTGCTGCTATGGATAAGGGGATGGTTGAGTGGCAGAAGACAGAGAGTGGTAATCAATGGACACTGCTCAACGTGGACTAATGTTATTAGTGGAGTTCCTCAAGGTTCAGTGTTGGGTCCATTGTTGTTTTCGGTGTTTATGAATGATATTGATGATGGGATATCAAGTTTAATGTCTAAGTTTGCAGATGATACAAATTGGCAGGGTCGTTAAGGACACTACTGACGCTATGCTGCTGCAACAGGATCTGGAAAGGTTGAACAGATGGGCTGAGAGGTGGCAAATGAAGTTTAACATTGACAAATGTAAAGTACTACATATGGGAAACAGTAACCCCCGAGCAATGTATCAACTCTGCGGTACTACACTGACAGTGGTGGAGAATGAAAAGGACCTGGGGGTAATTGTGCAGGCAGACATGAAGTTCTCTGAGCAGTGCAGACGAGCTGCAAGAGTAGCTCATGGTGTCTTGTCAATGATATACAGGAATTTTTCTAGCAGGGATAAGGAGGTGATTATTCCCTTGTATAAGGCAATGGTTAGGCCACATCTTGAGTACTGTATACAGGTCTGGAGGCCTCATTTCAAGAAGGATGTAGAGCTGCTGGAACGGGTACAGAGAAGGGCAACAAGATTAGTAAATGGAACAAAGGGTTGCTCTTACGAAGAAAGGCTTAAATTTTGCAAATTACAGAGTCTGGAGACTAGGCACCGGCGAGGTGATCTGATAGAGGTGTATAAGGCTTTGAATGGTTTGAGCATGCTCAATGCCAATGGGATTCTTCATCTTTCTCAGAATAATCACCTCAGAGGGCATAAATTCAAATTGAGGAAGGACGGATGTCGGATAGATGTGCGGAAATTTGCCTTTGGCCAGCGGGTGGTTGGTTGGTGGAACCGACTTCCATCACTTGTTGTTGAAGTTGATAGCCTAAACAAATTTAAAGCTCAACTGGACAGGTATTTCGAACGGACGGAGGGGTGAAATGGGAGAGGGGTTTTTTTTTTTTTTTTTTGGCTGATGCTGAATAAGCTTGCTTTCTTGCATCATATGCCTCTACTAATGCTAATGCTAATGCTAATGCTATCTCTAACAGAGTCTCTTGTCTCATAGACGTACTGTTTCTGCTGCATGCCTCTTCTACAGATACTTCCATGGACACCGTTCTTCTGAACTGACTTCTATAATTCTCTTTCAAAACAGTTCGAACACGTGCAGCCACCTGCCAACATCCATTTACTGTCCAACTTCAAACTCATAGAACCAACTTTTCATCTTCCTCGTTTATTCATTCAACTGCCGTTTTCTGGAACAACCTTCCTTCATACGTATTTCCTGAAAATTACAGTCTACAGAAGTTCAAGTCCAATGTCAACAAATATCTTCTTTCGTCTTCTCAACCCCCAACCCAAGCACGGTACTAAGTACTATAGGTTCTAATACCTCTCGTGTTTGGGGTTTACATAAAAAAAACAATAATAATAATAACTTATATATTTTAATCGGCTGTTATTCAAAATAGTTTCCTTACTTACCTGTTCTTTATTTGGCGAAAAATATGTAACACACAGAGTAGTTGCAAAAAAAAAAAAAAAAAAAAAAACATGCTGCTAATTCAAAAATCTAAGAAATAACAAGCAGTTGTGCCCTGCATGACAGCTTCAACTTTCTATCAACTTCCGTTGTCGAGTGGAATATTGCTCTACAAAGCAGCTGCTAGAGTCAGTTTGTAAGAATACCCTTTTAGCCAGAGCCTAATCCGGCTTTCCGATCACCTCATAAGGGTACAACTTTTCAACATTATTGTCTACGAAGCAGTTCTGTACGACACTCACTATATAACATGTAGCGTTATTCTGGTGACACTGACAGGGCCCATTTCCGGTACTTGGCACAGTGCACGTATAACTGTCCAAAATCCAAGTAGGTTATGAACTTCATTGTTTCAGGCACTATCAACAATGGATCAACTGAAAGAGCTCCCATATCAGACCATCTCCACCAAACATAATGATGGAGACGGTACACCAACAGAAAACGCTCCCTGGGAAAACTCCATGCTCAAAAACGTCCATCAGAATGAAATTTTGCTTAGCTGCAATATATGTATTAGTTCCTTTGCTTTGAGTCTTTGCTGCTCTGTTATCTATTAATTAAATGTATTAGTTCCATAGCACAGTTCTAGGATTTATGAACGCCCATTATCTACACTTCCGGGGAAACATCTAATCTGAATGTTTCTAGGGTTTATACATTTCTGTGCGAATAACTATAGGTTAAGTGTTTCACTTTTGTAAGTAAATCGAACTTTGTAAGTATCAATTTTGTAAGTTGATCGAACTAAATGTAAGTGTTTCACTTTTTTCAAGCATACTAAAGTTTAATAAAATGTAATTATTTCGGAACAAGGAAAATATTTCCTCAGAATTATACTTTTCAAACTAACTCTATATAGAAACTGGATTCAAAAGAGACTTATTTGATATTCAATAGAGAACGGCAAACACTACACGTATGTTCTAAATTGAAAAATAGTTTGTATTAGTTTTTGGAAGGAGAAAATCATTACTACATAGAAGTTTATGATTCATGTTGGTTTCCTCACTGCATGGGCATTTTTGAGAAGCTAAACATTCTGAATTCTTGTCCACAAGGTGGAGAAGCAAATATTGAATTATAAAATGACAAAATTAATACATTCATCAAGAAACTTGACGTGTAGTTAGGAAGACTGAATAAAAACGAAATCGATACTTTTCGAAGGTAAAATTCTTCCTAAATGCTAAATTATTTAGCATTTCACACAACTTCATCTTAGTGAGAATTTTTATCCGTTCAACTACAGTAAAGACCATTTTCACTGTAAATGTAATTTATGAATGAACAGGAAATTATCTGATAATCAGATAATTTCCTGTTTATCATCAGGTTTAAGAAGTTTAACTGTCAGTATTTGTGTTTGTTAAACCTGATCGAGCTGTCAACCTAACTGAACATACGCGAAACAACTATCTGCTTCATGAAATCGAAGTACCATTCCAGAATATACCATACTGAACAGAAAAAAGGAACTGAAAGTAACATTTCCAAACCATGGGCAGCACAGTTGGTAGGATCGCCGTTTACTCCCCCTCCCACGTAGACGGGAGGAATTTTTATGGGCCTTCCTCACAATGTGGCTGAATTAGTCGATCTCAGGCACAATTTCCAATGCTGCTAATGAACGTAAGGACCACCAAAAACAAGAAAGCATTCTGCCAAAATTCAGTGAACTAGCATTAGCATTAGCATTAGTAGAGGCATTTGATGCAAGAAAGCAAGCTTATGCAGCATCAGCCAAAAAAAAAAAAAAAACCACTTCCACTTCACCCCTCTGTTCGTTCAAAATACCTGTCCAGCTGAGCCTTAAACTTATTTAGGCTATCAACCTCCACCACCAGGGATGGAAGTCTGTTCCACCAACCAACCACTCGCTGGCTAAGGGCAAATTTCCGCACGTCTATCCTACATCTGTCTTTCCTCAATTTGAATTTATGCCCTCTCAGGTGATTTTTCTGAGCTAGAGGAAGAATCCCATCAGCATTGAGCATGCTTAAACCATTCAAGGCTTTATACACCTCTATCAGATCACCTCGCTGGTGCCTAGTCTCCAGACACTGTAATTTGCAAAACTTAAGCCTTTCTTCGTAAGAGCACCCCTTTGTTCCATTCACTAATCTTGTTGCCCTTCTCTGTACTCGTTCCAGCAGCTCTACATCCTTCTTGAAATGAGGCCTCCAGACCTGTATACAGTACTCTAGGTGTGGCCTGACCATTGCTTTATACAATGGAATAATCACCTCCTTATCCCTGCTGGAAAAATTCCTGTATATCATTGACAATACTCCATAAGCTACTCTTGCTGCCCGTCTGCACTGCTCAGAGAATTTCATATCTGCCTGCACAACCACCCCCAGGTCCCTTTCATTCTCTACCACTGTCAGTGTAGCAGCACAGAGTTGATACGTTGCTCTGGGGTTGCTGTTTCCCCATGTATAGTACTTTACATTTGTCAATGTTAAACTTCATTTGCCACCTCTCAGCCCATCTGCTCAACCTTTCCAGATCCTGTTGCAGCAGCATAGTGTCAGTAGTGTCCTTGACAACCCTGCCAACCTTTGTATCGTCTGCAAACTTGGACATTAAGCTTGATATACCATCATCAATATCATTTATAAATACAGAAAACAATAATGGACCCAACACTGAGCCCTGAGGTACTCCACTAATAACATTAGTCCACGATGAGCAGTGTCCATTGATTACCACTCTCTGTCTTCTCCCCCTCAACCACCCCTTTATCCATAGCAGCAATTTGCCTCCAATGTTACTCTGCTCCAATTTGTGTAGCAGTCTTCCATGTGCAACAGTATCAAAAGCCTTTCTAAGATCCAAGTATATAATATCAAAGTTATTCCCTGCATCCAGTTCTTTTGTGACTGCATCATAGTATCCAATCAAGTTGGTCAGGCAAGACTTCCCCTTAACAAAACCATGCTGTGTCTGAGCTATAACTGAAGTCTTGTCTAAATGATCCTGCAGTGCTTCTTTAACCAGTGCCTCCATTAATTTTCCTGGAACAGAAGTTAAGCTCACAGGTCTATAATTACTTGTGTCAGCCTTTGATCCTCCTTTGTGAATTGGGGTCACATTTGCACATTTCCAGTCTATGGGTACCTCCCCTGAGTCCAAGGAAGCTCTCATAATTATGGCTATGGGTTTGCTTACTTCCTTTGCTGCCTCCTTTAATATAACTGGACAGATCCCATCCACCCCGGGTGCCTTTCTTGTGTTTATCTTCAACAGTTTCTCCTCCACTTTACTCCCAGTTATTTCAAGATTCTGTAGCTTACTGCTAGAGTTGAATACACCTCTGGCATTCCCCTTGCTGAATAACTCCTCATGTGTGAATGTCGATGCAAAATATTCATTTAGTTTGTTAGCTACCTGAGCAGGATCATCAACAGTTGACCCATCAATATCAAGTGGACCAATCTGATTCATCCCCTTCCTTCTAGAGTTTACATAAGTAAAGAACTCTTTGCTGTTTTTCTTTGCATCCCTTGCCAAGGATTTCTCGTAATCTGCCTTCGCCTGCCTAACCTCCTTTGTAACTTGGTTGCATATCAACTTGTAACTATCATAGGCTTCTGTGTCATGTGTTAATTTGTAAGTATCCCATGCATTTTTCTTCTCTGCCATATGCCTCATTAGTTCATCTGACATCCACTTTGGCCTAAACCTTGAACAATATTTCTTAGTTGGTATGTAAAGCCTAGTAGCTTCCAAGATAAGTTCTTTGAATGCTTTCCATTTTGAATTTGCTGTTGGTAACATCATCAGTTGGTCCCACTGTATAGAATTTAAATACTGTCTCAGTCCATCGTCGCCTTTACGAAAGCAATAACCCTTCCCTTTACCTCTAATGGTAGTTATCTCTTTGAGTAAATCCCACTTCAGCACACTGTGATCACTGCCACCTAGTGGTTCGTTTATCTGCAGATTCTTAATACATGAAGAATCACTGCTGATAATCAAATCAAGAGTATTACTCCCTCTAATTGCCTCCCGAACATGCTGATGTAGAAAACAATCATCCAATAAATCCACAAAAGCCCTGCTAGTGCGTGAGTAACCAGCGTCCAAATTCCAGTCAATATCTGGAAAATTAAAATCTCCCATTATAAGACTCTCTGATTTACTGGCCCACTCTATTTCCCTGTACAGTTCCTTATTATACTCATCAGAGTCATTAGGCCTATAGCACACTCCTACTCTCAATTTTGACCTCCCAATGCTTATGTCACACCAAACTGACTCAACACTGCACTGTCCAGCGATGTCGACTGGCTTCACTTCCTTGGTTTTTATGTGTTTCTTAACTAATAGCATAACCCCTCCCCCTTCCTATCCTGTCTATCCTTTCTGTAGACGTTGTACTCCCCAAATTGCAGTTCTGCATCCCTTATATCTGTGTGACACCACGTTTCTGATATCCCAACAATATCTGCTTTTGATGTTTTGAGCAATACCTCAAATTCATCAAATTTATTTACTAAACTCCTAGCATTGGTGTACACACAAGTATACCTGCACCTGTTTCTATTCTTAGCTACCCTAACACAACCCATGTGTTTACTTGTACCGCAATGGCTCCCAGCAGTCTCTGAAATACCATGCATCTTGTTTTTCAGGCTTCTGCTCATTCTAATAGAAGCAGTGCAAGAATCTCTTTCACCTCTGCCAGTGGCTACTGTCAATCTATTGGTCTTTGTCTCCCCCCAAGCTAGCAGTTTTCCGACCCACCTAACACTGCCTCGATAGCATCAGCAAATATTCTTGCACCCTTTCTATTTAAGTGTATCCCATTCCTGTAGAAGCAATCTCTCCTGTTAACAAGTATAGTCCAGGCTGAAAAAAATTCTACCCCTTGAGCCTTGCACAATCTTTCCAGGGCCGAATTGATCGACAAGGCTCTCATCATATACTCCCTCCTATCGTGTCTGGGCAGAATTGCAGACACTTTCAAATTCAACCCTACTTCACGGCTTTTTTTCAACAGTGACCTGTACTTGTTAAGTAATTCTGCCGGTCTCCTACTCTTAATATTATTAGTGCCAACGTGTACAACTATATCACCTTTTGTGCCCTTAAAAGATGATATTCGCTCTACAACGTCATCAACCTTTGCCCCTGGCAGACATACCCTGGTCCTGTTCCACCTATCTTTTTTACAAAGCATGTTCCCCGTTTCCCTGACAATAGAGTCACCAACAACTACTAGTTCCTTCGGGACCAGCGCATTCTGCCTTGGGGGGTTGCCTCTGTGTCACGCGATGCCCAAGTGCAAGCTCTGGCGCTGATGTGGGCAGCTGAGAGCTTGATGGGCCCCTCAATTTAGTTTCTTCGAGGGTATCCACCCTGTCCTTCAAGCTCTCATATAGGCCCACAAGAACGAGTTGTTGCCTGATATCGATACACTCCTTGCATCGCGCACACACAAAGACATCCCCCATGGCAGTATCATGTCCCGTACCCGATTGCTCTGCAATCGGGTACGGGACATGATATACTATAACTAAAACGGACATCCAGAAGAGAGAGGAAAGCGAGAAAATGAGACCCCACTATAAATGAATTTCTAAATGTACACAATAAATGACAAGTTTAAAACGTAGTCCCGTCATAACATACGGCATGGGGACTGCCAATGGACGTAAGGAATGAAATTTAATTAACTACAGTATCAGAGTCAGTACCTGTGGCCCATGTATGGATATCTAATACCCTGATGATAAATTCTTGTTGAGATGTCAGGAAGAAATAAGAGTTAATAATAAACCTGTAGCTTTCAAAGAGGCAACACGGATGATGGCCAAGCGGCGGGAAAGCAAAACGATACATTAATCTGTGGGCAATCATTAACCGACATACGCTGCCATATCATTCATACTTGCATGTAAACGTCACAACCGCGAAGTGAAGTTTGGCCTACTTTTAACTGATTGTTGTGGAGTAACCACGGTAACGAACAGGACGACTGTCGCACGCCACTGAGTGCCTCAGAAGTAATAGACGTTAAGAACCGCATGGTAGTATGGTGTTGACTATGTGCGAGAGATCCGTGTGGCCACGAGGAGTAATGTCATCTTGTGTACATCTTGATAAGCGAAACGATATAAGATGTGGTAATGGACACATGACGGAATTCAAAAATTGGACTTAAAGGAAGGTTTGAGTGACAAGATGCCAGGGAGGTGTATATGTCAGATATGCACCTGTGGGTAGGTGTGAATTTATAGTCAGTATAATTTATCATTGTATCTTTCTATAATTGTGATTGGAGTAGCTGTAGAAGCAGTTTATCATTATGTTCAAACAGGCTCAATGGGCTCAATAGTAAGTAAATAATTCTATAATAATATTCTCGTGCAAAAAGAGAAGAGGGAGGGAATACGTTTCACTAATTTTTCATATGATTAGGTCGTTCTATTAGATGAGCATCACACTATTTGTCAAATATAATGGAAAACCAATTAAATTAAAACCACTTAATAATTTTAGAATTTTCAGAAGTGCAGCAGTCCACCGTTTAACGTGGTAGCTACGTTACTGAAAGGGGTGGATAAAGCAAAAACGCGTTAAGCGAATTTCTCTCCATAAGAAATAGTGTAAACGGTGTGAGTGCGGATGTTTTCGGGCCGGAATTTCTTAATGACATGCATTAATTATTAACTTCTTAATGATATGCTTTAATTATTAATTTATTAATGATTTTCAGTATGCTATGTTCGTAAGGCATTTTATTTATTTTTTTGAATGTGCTATGTGGGAGAATATTCACTGCCATCACAGTAGCACTACTCCCAAATAACCAGCAAATCCTTTCCTACGCGAATGATCTTAAGATTTTAACCTCTACTGGTCCAAATTTCAACCTCATTCTGACCACAAACCATTTAAATAATAGTTTATTGGAAATCGCATATTTTCTTAAGCAGTTTAACCTAATCATTAAGACCAAGATGATGATGTTTCTCCAAAAAACCAACCATACAGTGATCACGCCGAAAATTTTGGAAACACCAAAATCCCAGTTGTTACAACTCGCTCCGATTTGAGTGTAGTTTTAGGATCTAATACTTCACAGGATGCCAGGCTGCGCTGGACCAACAAAACAAAATCTCATAGGTAAAAAACCTGGAATCATCAAGAAATACATTAAAACCTTGTTTGTCCATCATTAATGTAAACATCAGAAGTGTGGGCATTTTCCGCCCTCGAAACTGAAAAGTTTATCTTGGCAACTGAATATTGATCACTTAAACTGACTAATTAGAAATCCAATTTGTTACCTCTAAACCGAACAGCAGAAGCACTAACAAATGCTTCCAAGCTTTCAGACAATACTGATTTTCAGAGGCCAGTCACCATTGACAATGGTTGTGGGATTAATTTCTGTTTGCATCATCCGTATGGGATACCTGCTACCAAGGCCGTGCAAAGGTACTTGGGGGCCCGGATGCAAAAGGGTTCAGGGGACTCGTTTATTTATGTTGAGACTTTGATGGCTCCCTCTATTGGGTCCCCCTATATCGGAGGCTCTGGTGAGACGCATCCAGTGCACCTCCCATTTGCACGGCCCTGCCTGCTACTGTAGAATTCCTTTCACGGCTTTGAGGACTACCCAGTGGCGTAGCTACCATGTAGGCAGGCAATTTCCTTGCTTTGGCTGTTTTTGGCAAAACAGCTATGCCTGTTTCCTGTGTTTGCAATTTTCATTAATTAAGTAAGGGGACCCGAACATGTTCTTTGCCTCCGGGCCCCAAAAGGGTAGATACGCTACTGGGACTATCCCAAGTTGAGCACACAAAATACTAGACTATACCTGACCGACCACTTCCTACCCTGATTTCAAAAAGTTTGGGACAGAAAAATAAACAGCAAGTGTGTGTGTGTGTAAAGCGCCAAAACTAACGCTTGATACAGCAACTGCGTGTTCCGTTTGATTGGCTAGACGAAATACTCGAGTTTTTGTGCTACACGCGAAGAGAATGGGACTCTAGAACTGTAGTAACCATAGTGATAGTGATAATAACCATAGTAGGCCAGTCAACTGTTTTAAATTTAAATATAAATCGCTCAAAACATGTATACTTCTGCCTAAGAATTTGGAATCCCGTTTCATTTTTCTTAATTTTCAAAGTTTTTATTAAAATAGGATCAATTATGTATAACAATAAAAAAAACTTAAAATTTAAGAAATTTCTAGAATAATTGACGTGACATGACCGGAATTCAAGCACCGTGACGGTGCTGTTTCTCGTATTCTCTGTATTTTGTGAACTCCTCTGACCATGTGGCCATCCAGGTGTATAAACAGAAAATGTACTTATTTGTTTATTTAATGTTCCAGAAAGCTGTAAAAGACTCCTGAATGCGGTAGAATGTTGTAGATGATTCTAGAAAGTGTGAGTATTGTTTCAGTATTACAGAATATTGCAGATTATTCTAGAGTGTTCTGCAACAATATAAATTGATGAAAACAGCTGTAACATAAATTCGAACATCCGACATTCAGAAAGAGTGTTCATGTAAGTTTTGTGTGTTTCATAATAAACATGGTAAGAAATAGAGAACTGAGTGTTGAAAAAAGAACTGATTAATAACTCTGTATAAAGTTAGTAATTTATTCCATGAAGAGTGAAAAAAAAATAAGTGTTTCATTTAAAGGAGTACAAACTGCCATTCTACGATTCAAGAAGCCTGGCAATTTAAAGGACAAACCCATCAGTACGACAGCACATGACAACGGAAGCACAAGAAAAGAAGATAACATTGATTTCTAAACGCAATCGATGGCTCACCTGAATCCGAGCTGAGTTCAATAAGAACAGAGAAACTCCCGTGTAATACTTCGTCTTAAACATGCAGGACTTCCTGGTCTTGTAGAGGTCCGTCAACCCTTTACGATATGTTCCTTATTAAAGCCGGAAAATCGAACGAAGCGGTTGGCTTGGGCTAAGGGCCATCGACATTGGACAATTGAAGAGAGGAAAAATGTACTGTGAATGGATCCATGGTACTGTACTTGTTTTTGATCCAAGCGTAGAGTATTTGAGACGATCAACTGAAAAATATTGGAGCTACATTGTTTAGTATCTACAATCAAGCACGGTGGTGATTACATCATGATGTGGGGATACTTCTGTTTTTCTGTAGTGGCTGTCATCGTCAGAAATGAAGGAATTTTAAGAGAGGAAGGCTATAAAAATATTCTTGAACATAATGCAATATCCACCGGCCTTCGACTTTGTGGAAGAAATTTTATGTTACAACAACACAATGGCCCGAAGCACAGCTCTAAGATGTCCAGGGAATTTATAGTAAACAAAAAACGGGAGGGGGGGGGGTGTATAGCAAATCATAGTGTGACTATTCCAATCGCATGACTTTAAGTCATGCGATTGATCCCGTAAAATCCCGTGAATTCCGTGAAATCTGCTCATCTTCACAAAATTTATGGAAAATCTTGCAGATCGCTTGGAATAATGTTAGTCAAGACTCTATTATGAAATTAATCGCCAGAATGCCACGGCTGTTTAAGCCAGTGATAAAACGTGGAGGATATTTTGATGAAAATTCAGTATAGTTGTTAATATTTCAATATTTAATAATATTTAATATTTATTTATTCATGATATATATATATATATATATATATATATATATATATATATATATATATATATATATATATATATATATATATAATTATATATATAGTGTTACAAATGAAAGTAAAATAAAAATAAAAATAAATATAGATGGAGAAGTTATTAAACACAAAATGCCAAGCCTAGTTGAAGAGAAAATAAAAAAAAGAGAGAAAGAATGTTAAGAACCTATAAAAAAAAAATCATTAAGTAGAATTAAGTATGAATTAATGCCGAATTAACAGGCTAATCATATGTACAAAAGCTGGAAGAAAGAGGGGAGGGTAATAGAGATAAAAATTATAAAAATTTTAAAAAATTAAAAAATTAAAAATTGGTACATAGATCAGGTATTTCATCAGGGTGCTACACCTGATCATGTACCAAACACTGTGTTTCTATGCAAACTCATGCTGATGGAGAAGATATTAAAATGAAATAGATAATTTTTTTTTTTTTTTTTTTTTTTTTAATCTCCAGAAACATATGAGTAAGGTAGCCCCAACGCAGTGTATAACACAGTGTATTTAGATTAATAAATTAAGTAACGCAGTGTATTTAGATTAATAAATTGAGTCGATAGTATGTAAGAACGCAAACGCAGCGTGTTTAGTTTAATAAATTGAGTAGGAAGTATGTAAGAACGCAGTGTGTTTAAATCGAAAGTATGTAAATTAAAAATAATAATAATAAATAAGAGGGTAGCGGTACAGAAAAAGGAAGCAATGCAAGGTAAGGGAGGGGAAAGAAGTTAAAAATATAGAGGCGAAGATAGTGAGAATAAGAAAAGTGAGAATGTCCGAATCACCCTCGTATTACACTAATAGTTCAACGGACGGAAAAACGAAGAGCAGAAAGTAGAAAGATGTAAAGAGAAGGAAAAGAGTTTAAAGGATACTAGGCAAGCCGGGTGTGTACGTACTCAACCTCATTGAGAGGGCCTTGGCTGTGAGAGTGTTAGTAGAAGTGGAAATTAATACCGCTAGCTTGTAGTGTATATTTTGAGTGATAGATATATGAAATATGATATAAAATATGAAAAGAAGAAGAAAAATTAAATACCTATGATATTTGGCAGAAACAAGTTGAGTGGAATATAATCAAGAAATGAAGATACAAATATACGATCATGATTAATAAGGTACAATTATGCGAATATGATTAATAAGAATGGAATGCAAACAGAGGGAGAACTACGACATACCTTTGCCAGAAGAGAAGAACTATGGGAGCCTCCTGTGACCTTGCAAAAAAAAAAAAAAAAAAAAAAAAGAAAGAAATTGAATTGCACTAAAGTTTTAAATCCAAACTACAAAATAAGCACCTGAGAGTGCAGAAAATTTGCATAAATCTGAGTTAATCTAATTTTCCCAGCAGCATAGAGCTATAAAGGCACAACGCAAACATCGCAAGCGTATTCTGTAAGTTTAATGTTAACAATGCGTCTCGCTCTGCCTGATTGCGCTTTAATCGCGAAGTTCTTCTACGTTAATGGATGCAATGCAGCAGCCGCTCTGCGTGAATTTAGACGCTGTAAGAACTTAGGTCAAGGTCCTTTATCAGCTGCGGCAATTAAAAGGATGATTAACAAATTTGAGGAAACTGGGTCCTTTGTTGTTAAGCCTGGAAGAGAAAGGAAGCCTGTTTCACCTCAGGTAGCAGAGGAAGTTGCAACGGCTATCGTTGACCGATCTATGGATACAGCTGCTGGAACTAGTAGCAGCGCACGGGGAGCAGCGAGGCAATTGGATGTCCCATATTCCACTGTTTGGAAAATTCTTCGGAAATTAATCCACTATTATCCATATAAGATCAGTCGCCACCAGCAGCTGCAAAGAGATGATCCTGAAAAACGAATGGCATGTGCTCTAACGTTTTTGGCCAGAATGGAAATGGACGATGCCTGGCTATGGAACATTCTTTGGGGAGTGGCATAGTATTTAGGGTTAGGCGCCACCTGTGGTTTCCCACATCTGTGCCTATGTACTCTGTGATGGAATGCAGAACTACTGCATAAGCCAGAAAAAAGTGTAGTGTCTGGTTTATGCAGTATTGTGTTATATTCTGTTGTGTCTCTGGCTACTTGGCCGCAGGGCCCCCTAGTGGAACCTTACGTTGCCCTCCATCACCACTGGGAGGTGAGCCAGGCTGCCTTGATACTCTGGCTGATTTCCGCCAGGGTCGCCTGAGCTTTCTGTACGGAGACAAAAAAAAAAAAAAAAGAAAGAAAGAAAGGGAAGACAGTGGGAAAGATAGTAGAAGTGGTGGAGTCAAAGTAGGCAAAAGGAGGAGGAGGAAGAAAGAAGGCATCCTCCAGCGGAAAGAAGAGGTGGGAAGGGAGAAGTAGGAATCACCCTGGTCTGGGAGCCCACCGAAGGCCAGGGAAAGGAAGACAGCTTGCAGAACAAGAGCGTTCTGCAAAGTTGGGTAGGTGCAACGAGAAGTGTCTGAGTTTGATATATATCAGTTCAGGGCCGTCATTCCAACGCGGAAGATGTCCAGTTAGGTGCTCATTCAGTTCTGAAAGAGGCCGGTGATGAGAGAAGAGCATACACGAGAAGAGATCATAGCGGTTTCAGGAACGACCGGTGTGGATATCTACGTTGTGGGATCAGACATCGAGAGATGATACCAACGCCTTTTGAAGACTGCTGAGGCATACTTGCTAAAAGCTAAAAATGCTTCTTTTGATTTTAACAGGTTGCTTTCGGAATGAGTGTGGTATTCTTATATCCAATAACAGTTGATTACATAGGTCTAGGTAGATGTTACACGAGTGCATTACGTGGTGCCAGTTCTCCAGTTCTCCACAAACACAATGGGCGTCGTTTACAAGCCCAAAGTCCTGAAGTCGCTTTTTGAATGACCCATGTCCTGTCAGAAGAAAGGTAGGGTGTAAATTTAGGAGGAACCAGCCAAGTTTTTGTTTGTTGAGGTAGGGGATACTAGGTAGAAATAGCTGGTAGTACTGCCTTTGGTGGAATCATCCCAACGGATTTGCCAGAGGAAAACAAGTTCCTGCCAAGTACGCCGGAGTTCTTGTTTCGGATCTGCATCGACAATTTTAATCCCCAGGAATTCAGTTTCTTTGTTCTTTCTGATGGCATGTGAAAGCGCTGTGAAGGCCGCTTGGAGGTCAAGGGGGATACAACCTGTTAATACTTGTAGTGCTGCTGTTCAGGTCGTTCTACAAGTCCGAGTCATTTTTAATAGCATCAACCGTTGTATCAGCAGAATAACGCCTAGTGCTGATGATGGACAAACGATGGAACCATACGGCAGCGCCGTATGTTACGAACGGTACAAAAACAGCTGAATAAAGAAGGTGGAGTTCTTTGGGGAGATGAGATCCATTTTTATCTCGATGGGACTGTCAACATTCAAAACTCAGAAGCACCGCATGCTATTCAGAAAATCCCATTGTACTCGCCAAAAATCACCGTCTGGTGTGGTGTGACTTCAAATTTCATCCTAGGACCATACTTTTTCGAGGATTGCACCCGGCAGGAGCAGCCACCTGTTCCGTTACAGAACAAAGATATCATCACATGCAGAGCAGTTTCATTATTTCTCAACTGCAGCAAAGAGGATGCCTGAATGAGACAATTTTTATGCAAGATGGGACTCCTCCTCATATCGCACGACCAGTACAGCAGCTTCTCCAGCATCACTTTACTGCAGAAAGAGTCATTAGTCGTTTGTTTCCCATTGCATGGCCACCACGTTGGCCTGACGTTACACTGTGTGTTTTTTAGCTGTGGGGGTCACCTCAAGACCAATGGCTATCGAGGAAGTGTCCCTAACCTGGCTGTCTTAAAGGATAACATAACACAGCATTTGCGAAAAATTACTCCAGAAACGTTGCATTCTGAAGTCGAGCACAATGTGCATCGAATGCAATTTCTGGTCCAGAACAATGGTAATCACATCGAAAACCAACTCCACCATCAGCGACATCATCGACCATCAAGAGTAAACTGTCAGTGAGTTTAGAGATGTGAAACTATTTCCTCTGGCAGTTTAGTTGTTTGTTTCTTTCTTTCTTTTTTTTTTTTTTTTTGCAAGGAGCACAAATAAATATTTGTAATTTCATTACGGTTTGTCTTAGTTATTTATTTGTTTGTACTTTGTGATGTCTTTCCTCTTGTACAACGCCATATTATCCCCTATTGGCAGATTTTAGAATTAATTTTTTTTTCAAGGGATCCTTCTCCCCATGCTTTGGATAGTTTACTTATTAATTTTGGTGGCATTCCGCTTATTACTTGGAGTCAGCGGTTCCCAACTTTTTTTGACTCGCGAATCCCTTTCAATGTAAGATTTTTTATCGCGAACTCCTTTCAACATAATATTTTAATGCGAACTAAGCCTATATTCTCTGAAATCGTATAATATTTCTGAATTTTTATTATAAAATATTTCCAGTACTACGTTTTTATAAGCGACATTGCATAATAATAAAAATTATTATTAAGTATTATTTATACTTTGTAAAGCAGTTATTAATAAGTCCACACTAGATTTCGAACAGGCTAAAGCAAACTTGCTTTTAGTCCAAATGGTAGCTGAACATTCTGGTCTTTTGCCAAAGCTATTGGCTGCGATTTTTGCCCATCTCCGTTCCAACCTCTGATAAAACCAGATGGTTCTGTTGCCACATTAGCCAAAGAAAAAGCTGACCTGCTAGCATCCTATTTTTCTTCCAACTCATGTATTGATGATCTTGATAAATCACCTCAAACAATTCCCAGCATACTCCATTCAATGACTCCTGTGGGCTTCCGTCAAAAGGATGTCAGAAGGATTTTGATGAATCTGATGCTAAGAAAACTCCAGGTCCTGATGGTATTTCTCCACTTGTTCTCTAAACTTGCGCTCCTGAGCTTACTCCTGTTTTGTGTTTTCTTTTTTTCATTTTCTTATTCCAAAGGTGTTTTTTCTTCTGCTTGGAAATTTGCTCATATCCAGCCAGTTCCTAAAAGTGGTGACAAATCCCTTCCATCCAATTATCGTCCCATTGCGATTATTTCTACTCTTTCCAAAGTAATGGAGAAATCAATTAACCGCCACTCTTAAAACTATCCGGAAATCTTCCATCTGATCAACGATCGCCAGTATGGATTCCATCAGTGTCGCTCCACTGGCGATATTCTGGCTTATGTTACCCATCTATAGACAAATTCAATGGAAAAGTTTGGTGAAACTCAAGCCATTTCTCTTGACATTTCGAAGGCTTTTGGTCGTGTTTGGCATAAATGTCTTCTGAACAAGCTTCTATCCTATGATTTGCCAGCTGTTCTTTGTAACGGGGTATCCTGGTTTCGCTCTAACCGTTCACTGCAGGTGATGGTAGACAGCTCTCTGTCTTCTAACTTAGCATTGCCATTAGCATTAGAAGGGCATATGATGCAAGAAAGCAAGCTTATATAGCATCAGCCAAGAAAAAAAAAAAAAAAAACCACACACACACCGCCTTCTCATTTCACTCATTCACCCACTCCTCCAAATGTTTGTCTAGTTCTGCCTTGAATCTGTTTAAGCTATCAACTTCAACAACAACAGATGGAAGTTTGTTCCAGCAATCAACCACCCGCTGGCTAAAGGCAAACCTTCGCACATCCATCCCACAACTGTCCTTCCTCAATTTGAATCCATGCATTTGAATCCTCTCAGGCGATTATTCTGAACAAGATGAAGAATTTCCATCAGCATTGAGCATGCTCAAACCATTCAAGGCTCTATACACCTCAATCAGATCACCTCGCAGGTGCCTAGTCTCCAGACACTGTAATTTGCAAAACTTAAGCCACCTCTTCGTAAGAGCAACCCTTTTTTCCATTCACTAATCTTGTTGCCCTTCTCTGTACTCGTTCCAACAGCTCTACATCCTTCTCGAAAGGAGGCCTCGAGACCTTTACACAGTACTCAATGTGTGGCCTGACCATTGCCTTATAGAAGGGGATAATCACTTCCCTGTCCCTGCTAGAAAAACTTGTCCACTAATTCTGGTGTTCTCCAAGGTTCAGTTCTTTCTCTCACTCTTTTCCTCTTGTATATTAATGACCTTCTTCCATTGACTGGAAATCCTATCCATAGTTTTGCTGACGATAGCACATTGCACTCCACCTTCCAGCTTGAGAAACCTCACCCTGCTCAAACAGCTTCAACTTTTCGAGTATCCACTGCCAAATCCTTAAATGCTGATCTCCAGATAATTTTCCAGTGGGGCAAAGATAACTGAATTTCAATCCTTCTCAAGCTCAGTCCTGTCTTATATCTCGCAAAAAGGATTCTTCTGCTTCTATGCTTATCTTCGATGACGCTCCGATTTCTAGGCAAGATCTTGGGATTATCCTGACTTCTAATCTCTCTCTCTCTCTCTCTCTCTCTCTCTCTCTCTCTCTCTCTCTCTCTCTCTCTCTTGGCATAAAGCACATTACAAATATTGCTTCTTCTGCATCTAATAAATTGCGTTTTCTCTTTCGCTCTCGGCGTTAGGCGTTATATAAATGCCGACAGCGAAAGAGAAAAAACAGTCGTTGACTCTGTAGAAATCGCAAATCCGCCCTACCATGGAATATTGTTCCCACATCTGGGGCGGTGTCCCCAAAACCTCTCTCAGGCTTCTTCTAGATTCCATTCAAAAGAGGACAGTTAGGCTAATTGATGTCTCATCTCTAATAGAGTCTCTCCACTCTCTGTCTCATAGACTTTCTGTTTCTGTTGCATGCTTTTCTATAGATACTTGCATGGCACTGTTCTTCTGAATTGGCTTCTATAATTCCTGCTCTCTCTTTCAAAGCAGTTCGAACAAGTGCTGCAACCAGTCAACATCCATTTACTGTCCAAGTTCAAACTCACAGAACCAACTTTTCTTCTTCCTCATTTATTCATTCAACTTCTGTTTTTTTCTGGAACCACCTTCCTTCATACGTATTTCCTAAAAATTACAATCTACAGAAGTTCAAGTTTAATGTCAACAAGTATTTTATTTCAACTTTTTAACCCATTCACGATACTAAGTACTATAGGTTCTAAAAAAAAAGTACCTATACATAACAATGATCCTTGAGAATGAAAAAATTTTAGTATGGAAAGCATATTTATTTAACATGATATACTGTAAGATAGTAAACTAATTATAAGTAATTATGGGAGATGTGGTTTCTTTCTTTGGCAATTTTTACTTTTTATTTAATTTTATTTTTACTTTATTGTTTATTATTAGTTATATTTTGTAGTTTACAATAATATACCTATGTAAATCTAAGCAGACGCCATTACAGAATTTTTATTGAGAATCCCCCTGGAATACTTTCGCGAATCCCCCAGAGATTTGCGAACGACAGGTTGAGAACCGCTGACTTAGAGCTACAGACAGCTCCGAATAGGGATACTTTAATTATGGCCATTCTGTATTTAATATTTCAATATTTTTTGCTGTAAATTTTTCGATACTTAATAAAAAATCTTAAAATACTTTGTACTGTGTGTTGTTGTTTTTTTTTTTTTTTTTTTGTATTAAACCTTAGATTGTAGCAAATTTCAAAAAAATTAACGAATTAACGAAAAAATTAACGAAAAATTAACGAAAACTGTTGTCATACACTGTGATTCCAAACTTTTAGTCGGAATTGTAGGTAGAGTTTAAAATCTGTTTAAAATTCGCCATCCTTGGAGATTGAGAAGTGACAGATTTTAAAATTTTTCGGATTTTAAAGAGGTATAACGGTCCAGCAGTTTTACAGGAGAGCATTTCAGTAAATATTAAATTTAAATTAAATTTATATCTGCAAACATTTATAATGACTATCTTGTCCTTTCATACGTTCCTGCAGGATTTAAACTTGCAACAGACAGCTTTAGCTATAACTTTGAATATTGATTTCGTATACCGCATAGTAGCTCACATGGAACAACTTCTTTCCAACTGCTATCTAATGAGGGACCAGTTAGTCCTGAAAAAGGCAATCATTAGCAGCCTCATCTTGTAAACAAATGGCTTTCGGAGAAGTCATCTGTTTGAAAGTAATGCAACCAGAGCAACTAGTTACAAAGGCAAGTTTGTTCTACTGTGAGAATTACGACCATTTCATTATCTGTGCAATTTAAATCTAGCTGGCTGCAAAAACAGATGAAGGGGCAAAGAAGGTCTGCAAGGACATCTTAATTAAAAGAAAGAAAGAAATGTTACTCTATTTGCATGGATTCTTAATTAATAAAAATACCACTGTTAGTAAGAGTGCCGAATTACTTTCTTAATATTTTTGGATTTTAAAATGTGACAGATTAAAAAAAAATTAATATATATTTATATATATATTGTTTATTTGTTTGTTATTTGGTTTTTAGGAGCATTAGCAACTAAGGCCATATTTCTCCGGGATTTGGGGTGGTCATTCCCTGACCTTTCCATATATATATACAGCAAATGCTTTAAAATCCAGTACCCCACCTTCGGGGATTGAGAGATGCCGAATTTAAAATTTTCTTGATTTTAGAAGGTATGCCTAGTAGTTGGGCAGTTTTGACAAAGCACATTTCATGCATATCATACACTAACAACTGAGCTGATTTACAACGGTAACTATCTTTAATGACTAAAACTAAGGCTAGTGATGACAGATGTAAATAATAGTTCATTTTGCTGAAAATGAATAGGAATCACATAAACAACTATAAATATTAAATAACAAAAACAATAGCGCTCGATAAAGAAATTGCTTTATGTTTTTACTCCACCAACTAGAAATGTCGAGTAAGGACCTAAGACAATTGCGGACCTATATACAGGGTGTCTCAAAAATATTGGTACAAACGTTTAGGGAAGGTATGTAACATCTAAAGGAATGTGAATCGCATAGGAACCCATAACCGGAAACGTCACGGGAAAGTAGTAGCAGAGGCACAAGAAGCAGAAATGACACAAGACAGTAATTAGTGACAAACATTTATTTGACATAATATTAACAATGGAGTACGAGATGGATGCATTTCATGATGTTACAACAGATGCTCGAAGGTTCCACCATGAGACGCGATGCATGCGTGACACCGACGCAGCATGGATTGGCGGACACGGTCGAACACACCTGGACTTTCTTTGACAGTAGCAGCAGCAGCACAGACGAGTCTCGCCACGAGATCCATTTCCGTCTCCACAGGCCATTCATACACGATAGATTTGAGGCCCCCCCCCACAGAAAGAAATCAGGTGAACGTGGGGGCCAGGCAACGGGTCCACCACGGCCAATCCATCAACGCCCAAAACGCCTGTTCAAATGGTCACGAACATACCTTCCATAATGGGCAGGCGCCCTGTCATGTTGAAACCAAATGTAAAGTCTCACATTTGCTGGAACATCGTCAAGTAACCCTGGTAGAACTTGTTCAAGAAAGATCCGATATTTAGCGGAGTTCATGCGGGATGGTAACAGGTATGGGCCGACTAAGCAGTCACCGACCACACCTGCCCACACATTTATTGCGAAGCGATGTTGTGCCGCATGGGGACACATACCGTGTGGGTTGTCGTGAGCCCACACATGAGCATTGTGCTGATTGAATAAGCCTTCCCGAGTGAAATAAGCCTCATCCGTGAACAAAACATAGGCTGGAAAATTCAAGTCTTGAACACTTTCTTGGAGAAACCACTGCGCAAAAGCCACACGTGAAGGATGATCTTGGGGGAGCAGTAACTGAACCCTTTGGAGATGAAAGGGGTGTAAGGAATCGTCGTGCCAGACACGATGTACACTGCAACGAGACACTCCTAAGGCAGAGGCAAAGGCACGTGTGCTGGTAGTAGGATTATTCTGGACGGCATTCAACACGCTTTCTTTCATGGAGGGAGTTCGCGTCGAACGTGGTCTGCCACCACTACTCCTGTTACTTCTAAATGACCCATAATCGCACAAATTTTGATACACAAGCGCAAACAAACGGTGGTCCGGTACATGTCTGTCTAGGAAGCGTTCCCCATAAATTCGTTGAGCGGCTCGTCCATTGCCCTCTGCTAATCCATACACTAGGTGCATGTCTGCCAGCTCACAGTTCGTATATCGATGCATGCTCTTCGTGCGGCGACTACTGCTTGAATGAGTAAACCAGAAAATTTCCCTCTCGCCAACTGATGAACAGGACCGTCTACCGACTTAAGGTGACGTTTCCGGTTATGGGTTCCTATGCGATTCACATTCCTTTAGATGTTACCTACCTCCCCTAAACGTTTGCCAATATTTTTCAGACACCCTGTATATAGAAAATAGATCTTTAACGGATTTCTGTTCTCGGAAAATAAACAAGTAGTGCTGATAAACAAGCCGCAATTCTTTTTCTACGAATCTCTGTACCCAATAATTAGTAAATATTCTATAAAATTGCATAAATAATGTAAATTAACATAATTGTTTAATTTAAAGTATTATTAAAAATAATTTCATTATTATTATTTTATAACATTTTTCCTACGACTGCGTATAAATTACTCATTTTTGGCAAGCATTTTATTAGTGTGTAAAATATCACTTTTTGATAACAGGGCCTAAAAAGTACCTCACGGACGGGTATGCGTGTGAAATAAATCAATATGGCCGCAACAAATGTCAAATTATATAAAATATCAACAATTGAACTGATCAATTTGTATTGATATAAGTTTTTTTTTATTATTTTTGGTTAATACAAAACAAGTTTAGTACAAGATTTATTAAATTTGTAAGAATTACTGAATCCAATAATTCGTTTGACATGTTCGCATTTTTATGATACCAGCATACAGTTATCAAAAAATACTTACTATCAATTGCCAACTCTTATTAGTCGTGTCAATTATGCATGTAATTATAATTTATTATCAATTATTGCGATAATAGAAAAGATTTTGTATGTAATACGTGTGTAAAGGGCTGTTTTTGATCTCGTGCTACCGTTTTCGTGTTCGACTAACGCCTCACGCGTATACCTTCGCACTCAATCAAAAACGCCTCCTTTACATATTTATTACATAAATAACTATTTCAGATATTTCATACGTTTATATTTTATATACTCATATTTTTTATATATTTACATTTTATTATTTATTATTATTATTATTTAAAACACCCAATTTGGCGCCTCTCTCTAACTGGCGCCTTTGTGCGGTGCACACTCTGCACACTCGTTTGCGCCGGCCCTGATTTCAGTTATCTTTCCCACGTCCGCTACAAAACGCTGTACTGTATATTGCGTACTGTACACACACCAGTGTGTGTACGCATGGCTCGGATAAGCTCAGCTCTTCATAATAATGACGAAAACACTAATAGCAAGATTTGATGTGAATTCTGACACGTGAAAAGTGAAGAGTATAAAATAAAGATAAAATAGTCCGGCGCGAGAGAATCTTTTAAACAACGTCACTCATTCAATTTCTATAGCAACAAATCCACCCACTGCGCAAAGAATGCTGCAGAAGGAGGTATTTTTAGCTTCTACTAAAATAGGTGAAGTCGTTGCTGTGGAAACTGCGTGGGTGTTAGCAGCCAAAATTTCCTGTCAAATAAAAAATGATAGTTTCTGAGAAATACTTTCAGGAGGACGCTTAGTAAGTATTAGAGAACTTCCTTTCCGAGGCGAACAAAAGGGTAGTAAAGCGCCGCTAGATCCTGACATTCGTGCTCAGAATGAATGAATTTTAGGGCGTATCACGAAAGGCAAAAACAAGACATTTGAATGACGAGTTTCACAGAATCATATATGGTCTGTTAATGATAACTAATTTTATTAACGTAAATCCAGCATTAGGTTTTTCTTACTACCCGAGTACTTTTTTAGGCCCGTCCGCAATTAACAATTCTCAGGGGACGTATTTTCATTAAATTTAATATTTCATGACGAAAACACTGAGAGCAAGAATCGATATGAATTCTGTTAAACACGTGAAAAGCAAAATTTTGTGACAGCTAAAATGATTTGTCTAGCAATAGAAAATTTCATTAAAATCGAATCAATAGAAATCCGGCAATTATTATTATTTTATTTATTTATTTATTAACTTTTCCTGCCATCGTTTAACAACTAGTCTCTTAGTAGATGGACTCTCATGAAATTTTACATTTAGATCTTTTACACTGATTTGTTAGGCAATTCCAAATTTCATTAAAATCGAACTAGTAGAAACTGACAATTATTATTTATTTGTCCGTCCTTTTCCCATGTAACAGCTCGACTCTCAGTGAATCAATTTTCATTAAATTTTATATTTAGGCCTTTTAGAAAGATTTGTCGAGCAATTCCAAATTTCATTACAATTGGACATTAACAGTGATAAAATAGTAGATAGAAATAAAGATAACACGTAATAAAGATAACACGCAGTTACAAAAAGGGCATGATTGTGGAAGCTCGTGAGTCGGGTGTCTCCATCGGGAAGCTTGCTCACAGCTCACTGCGGTTAAGATATATAAAGAATGGTGTCGAAGGTATAAACCACCTCCCGCCGACAGAACTTTAAAAGATTAAGCAAGGTTTGTGATAAGCGAAGGGTGCACCAGCTTGCTCGTTGTACGAGCCGAACGGCAAGTCACTGTGCAACAGTTGGTATCGCAAAAAAATATTGGGAATGGAATGACATTGTCCCAGATCAGAATGCACCGCACACATTAAACTGTACGGGATTCCACAGCAAACGACCCAAGAGACACCCTCTCTTCACGGTTGATCATTGTAACTGGCTCATGCTGTGGTATTAAAAGCACGATAGTTGGACTCCGGAGGACTAAAAAAGAGTATTCTGATCGGATGAGTCCAAATATCTAAGCGAACAGTTGCTGTTATCCGTGCGAACGGTAGCCTAACACGGTATCAGGTAGGCAGTCAAAATTCAGTGATCGCTCAGTGTGTATACAGTGGCGGACAAAAAAAAAATTGCATCACTGATTGAATTTTACAAATAATGTGTTTTGCGCTGCATTTTGGTTGCAGAAATGTTCGAAATACATTTAACCATTTCCATTTCACCCCTCTGTTCGTTCGAAATACCTGTCCAGCTGAGCCTTAAACTTATTTAGCCGATCAACTTCCACGACAAGGGATGGAAGTCTGTTCCACCAACCAACCACCCTCTGGCTAAAGGCAAATTTCCTCACGTCTATCCTACATCTGTCTTTCCTCAATTCGAATTTAGGCCCTCTCAGGTGATTATTCTGAGCAAGAGGAAGAATCCCATCAGCATTGAGCATGCTCAAACCATTCAAGGCTTTATACACCTCTATCAGATCACCTCGGTGGTACCTAGTCTCCAGATACTGTAATTTGCAAACCTTAAGCCTTTCTTCGTAAAAGCACCCCTTTCTTCCATTCACCAATCTTGTTGCCCTGCTCTGTACTCGTTCCAGCATCTCTACATCCTTCTTGAAATGAGGCCTCCAGACCTGTATACAGTACTCTAGGTGTGGCCTGACCATTGCCTTATACAAGGGAATAATCACCTCCTTATCCCTGCTAGAAAAATTCCTACATATCATCGACAATACACCATGAGCTACTCTTGCAGCCCGTCTGCACTGCTCAGAAAACTTCATATCTGCCTGCACAACCACCCCCAGGTCCCTTTCATTCTCTACCACTGTCAGCGTAGTACCACAGAGTTGATACGTTGATCTGGGGTTGCTGTTTCCCATATGTAGTACTTTACATTTGTCAATGTTAAACTTCATTTGCCCCCTCTCAGCCCATCTGCTCAACCTTTCCAGATCCTGTTGCAATAGTATAGTGTCAGTAGTGTCCTTGACAACCCTACCAACCTTCGTATCGTCTGAAAACTTGGACATTAAGCTTGATATACCATCATCAATATCATTTATAAATACAGAAAACAATAATGGACCCAGTACTGAACCCTGAGGGACTCCACTAATAACATTAGTCCACGATGAGCAGTGTCCATTGATTACCACTCTCTGTCTTCTCCCCCTCAACCACTCCTTTATCCATAACAGCAATTTGCCTCCAATGCCACACTGCTCCAATTTGTGCAGCAGTCTTCCATGTGCAACAGTATCAAAAGCCTTTCTAAGATCCAAGTATATAATATCAAAGTTATAACCTGCATCCAGTTCTTTTGTGACTGCATCAGAGTATCCAATCAAATTGGTCAAGCAAGACTTCCCCTTAACAAAACCATGCTGTGTCTGAGCTATAACTGAAGTCTTGTCTAGATGATCCTGCAGTGCTTCTTTAACCAGTGCCTCCATTAATTTTCCGGGAACAGAAGTTAAACTAACAGGTCTATAATTACTTGTGTCGCCCTTTGATCCTCCTTTGTGAATTGGGGTGACATTTGCACATCTCCAGTCCATGGGTACTTCCTCTGAGTCCAAGGAAGCTCTCATAATTATGGCTAAGGGTTTGCTTACTTCATTTGCTGCCTCCTTTAATATAACTGGATAGATCCCATCCACCCCGGGTGCCTTTCTTGAATTTATCTTCAACAATTTCTCCTCCACTTTACTCTCAGTTATTACAAGATTCTCTAGCTTACTGCCAGAGTTGAATACACCTCTGGCATTCCCCTCGCTGAATAACTCCTCATGTGTGAATGTCGATGCAAAATATTCATTTAGTTTGTTAACTACCTGAGCAGGATCATCAACAGTTGACCCATCGATATCAAGTGGACTAATCTGATTCATCCACTTCCTTCTAGAGTTTACATAAGTAAAGAACTCTTTGCTGTTTTTCTTTGCATCCCTTTCCAAATATTTCTCGTAATCTGCCTTCGCCTGCCTTAAACCTCCTTTGTAACTTGGTTACAGATCAACTTGTATCTATCATAGGCCTCTGTGTCACGTGTTAATTTGTATGTATCCCATGCATTTTTCTTCTCTGCCACATGTCTCATTAGTTCATCTGACATCCATTTTGGCCTAAACCTTGAACAATATTTCTTAGTTGGTATGTAAAGCCTAGTAGCTTCCAAGATAAGTTCTTTGAATGCTTCCCATTTTGAATTTGCTGTTGGTAACATCATCAGTTGGTCCCACTGTATAGAATTTAAATACTGTCTCAGTCCATCGTAGTCGCCTTTACGAAAGCAATAACCCTTCCCTTTACCCCTAATGGTAGTTACCTCTTTGAGTAAATCTCACTTCAGCACACTGTGATCACTGCCACCTAGTGGTTCATTTACCTGCAGATTCTTAATGCATGAAGAATCACTGCTGATAATCAAATCAAGAGTATTACTCCCTCTAGTTGCCTCCCGAACATGCTTATGTAGAAAACAATCATCCAATAAATCCACAAAAGCCTTGCTAGTGTGTGAGTGACCAGCCCCGAAATTCCAGTCAATATCTGGGAAATTAAAATCCCCCATTATAAGACTCTCTGATTTACTGGCCCACTCTATTTCCCTGTATAATTTCTTATTATACTCATCAGAGTCATTAGACCTATAGCACACACCTACTCTCAATTTTGATCTCCCAATGCTTATGTCACACCAAACTGACTCGACACTGCACTGTCAAGCAATGTCGACTGGCTTCACTTCCTTGGATTTTATGTATTTCTTAACTAACAGCAGAACCCCTCCTCCCTTCCTATCCTGTCTCTCCCTTCTGTAGACATTGTACTCCCCAAATTCCAGTTCTGCATTCCTTATATCTGTGTGACACCACGTCTCTGAAATCCCCACAATATCTGCCTTTGATGGTTTAGCAATACCTTCAAATATCGATCTTGGGAATGCGTAGTCACTCTCTTACGGTATGCTTCAGGTCTTCTTTTCATATCACCAGTTTCACGTTTTAATTTCAGCTCCCGGCATATTGTTGACTGGTGGCAGCCTATTTTATCAGCGATAGCACGCATAGAAAGCCCTTCCTGGGGTAGAGCAACAGCTACACTTTTTTATTTTTGGTGTCAACTGAACAAAAGGAGCCATGCTTACTCCAACGCAAAACAGGATACTAATGAGCATGTATACCCTTCCAACGCCGTATTTATAGAAACAGTTGATGCAATACCTTGCAATTACTGTCTGATGCAATAGAAGCGTTATCTGACGCAATACCTTTACTTTGCGACAAACAATATCTTATACGTTTCAGTATAAACGTTACCTTTTTTTTTTTTTTTTTTTAAGGCGATGCAGTGTGTGTGTATGCGCATAAGCGCCTACTGTCTTCACCACGTCCGGTTACATGGTGCTTACACCATACACAATTACAAAACCGCTGTCCTCCCACATTTAGTGGGAAAAGGCGCGGGTTCGAATCCCGTCAGTGATGCCAGAACTTAATGGGTTTTTTGTTTTTCACTCTGTGGCTGAGGTAACTGGTCTCAGGCGTGGATATTAAAGTTTTCCTTCCTGGAAAGTCGGGTTTTTCGTCCAGCAAAACAAGTAAATCGACTCAAGAACACACGCACATATGGACATATTACAAATTAAGCAGATGAATTCATGCTGGGGTGGTCCTAATGCGGCACGTTTTTTTTTTTTTTTATTTATTTATTATTATTATTTTTTTTCTTCTGTACATCTGCACTTCACAACTCGATTTCCATTGGACAGACTTCCTGAAATTTTATATTTGGGATAAGATCACATAAAAAGATTTATGCAGCCCTCCCAAATTTTATTAAAATCGGACAAACAGAAATAAAGCAATTATTTCTTTTTTTTTTATACATTTTGTATGTAAAAATCAATACAAATATTAACGCAATATAGATAAAGGCCCTCGTAACTAGAACAGTTGGTAGAATCGCCGTCCTCCCCACACCGGGTGGAAAAGACCCGAGGTCGAGTCCCGTGCATGACGGAACTCGACCTCGTCGATTTTTATCGCTTTTCACAACGCACCTGAGCTAGTCCTCGGTCTCTGTGCGAAATTTGTGGTCTCAGGCGAAGGTAGCATGGTTTTTCCTCCCGAAAACTTGAGTTTTTCGTACAGCACAGAAAAAATGGACCTCAGAACACATAAAATTTACAGACAATATACAAGGAGCAATATGAACTTAGTCGCCGATGCTGCTAAAAAACCCTGCGCTACCTACCCCTACCTTTAAACATCCGTGCACGCTTCGCGCGAATCATTATGTAAGACACGTGATCGTGGTTTTGCATGTGAAGATATATACAGGGTGTTTCAAAAGTGATGGTCAATAATTTAAAGGTGAACTGTACAGACTACAATATGCAAAAAAAGTCTAGTAAACATGGATCCTTAAGTGAATGGTTTTCGAGATATTGCACATTTCTAGTTGGGATCCAGCACTGTCTTGTTTGTTTTGGTTATGTTATGCTCATTCTCTCTCTCTCTTTCTCCTTTCTCAATGCTCTGAAACGTAGCAGGCATACTAGTACTTGTCAAATGATAGTGGACATGGAAAGAAGTTACAGCAACGAAGAGTATGCGGACATGCACTTCATGTATGCTAAAGCAACGACACTGCACTCGAGGCTGCACGTTTGTACCAAGAAGCATTTGCCCGCCGAAGGCAGCCCAACAAGCGCACATTCATCAGGGTACATCAACGCCTTAGAGAACATGGGCGCTTCGCACATGGAGTAAGAGCAGGTAGGCCTAGAAGCATAACACCTGATGATGAGAAAAGGTTGTTAAAAAGAATATTATTATATTAGGGTTCCCCGTAATTAATTACATAAACCCGTGTTTGTGTCTGTAAATTGCTTGTGGTCCTGATCGATTTGCCTGTTTTGCTGGACAAAAAAAAACCCGTTTCTGGGGGGAAAAAAAAAAAAAAACCTTGCTATCTACGCCTGAGACCGGCCGTAGCCGAGCGCGCGGGTGCATAAGTACACGTGCCTTGAGTGACCGGGGTTCAAGCCTGTGACTGCTAAATGCGGTGTTTTTTCTTGTATTCTGTCTCTCTTGTGAACTCCTCTGACCGTTTTGTCGTCCCGGAGTATAAAAAGAAAATTTATTTATTTATTAACTCAGCCACGGAGTGAAAAAAAAACACATTAAAGTTCCTCGCGTTATCGACGGGATATTAGAAAGAATAGAATAAAATCCAGGAATTTCGACAAGGAGGGTTGCTCTGCAAGAGCGTGTACTGAATTATAGCAATAGCAATGTATGGCGAACTTTACATCGCCAATTACTGTACCCCTACCATATACAGCGTGTACAAGGTCTCAGCAATACAGACTACTCTCCCAGAGTGCTCCCATAGTCAGTGGCGAATCTTAACAGAAAATGTGCATTATCTCGAAAACGATTCATTTGCAGCTCGATGTTGACTGGGACTTTTTTTGCTTATTTTAGTTTGTACTTTTCACCTTTAAATTATTGACCATCATTTCTGAAACACCCTGTATATATATATACAAGGTGTGTCAATAAAGTTCTGGAGTGGTGCTGTTGGGGCCATGTGCGATGAGTTTGAAATTAAACGGAAGTGTGTTGTAGTTCAAACTTCCTCGAAGAGATAGTGGTACAGTAGTTGTCAGGTTGCAAGTAACAACTAGTTTCGTTGGCAGCGTTAATGTTACGTGTCATTATATTTGCAATATAGCAACGAACAAATATCAAATTTTGCTTTAAACAGGTAAAACCTGCGACAGAAATGTATGAAATGTTAAAAGCTGTGTATGGTGATGGAACGTTAAGTCATATCAGTGTGTCTGAATGATATGAATGACTGGTTTAAAGAATGACGTGAGGATGTTCGCGATGACCCAAGGAATGGGCATCCCTCAACCTCTCGAAATGAGGACAGGGTTACAAAAGTTGCGGAAACTGTGGTAAGAGATTGTCGTTTTACTCTCAGAATGATGGCTGATGAGTTGGATAAGAATGAGAAGGCGATTCTTCAAATTCTGCATGAAGATTAAGGAAAAGGAAGGCCTGTGCAAAATTTGTGCCACACAGCATCACGAATAAGCAGAAGTAAGGAACAGGTCATCGTGCAAAGACTTCGTCCAGACTCAAGACAGTCCTAATTTCCTCGACTGTAATTGTCACCGGTGATGAGTGCCTGGTGCTTTAGCCACACAGAGACGAAGCGTAAGAACATGAAGTCGACTTCAAAATAATTACCAAGGTGCAAAAAGTTTCACAGAAGTCCATGATCCAGACGATGCTCATCGTGTTTTTCGACAAACAGGGTGTAAATCACAAAGAATGTGTTTCTGAAGAGAGAGAGAGAGAGAGAGAGAGAGAGAGAGAGAGAGAGAGAGAGAGAGAGAGAGAGAGAATGTTGCGTTCTACGTACAGGTGCTTCAAAGTCTATTGAAGCGTATTTCCTGGATGAGGCCGCAATTTCGAGACAAAGGCAGCTAGTTCGTGTTGCACGATAAAGCCTCCGCCCATTCTGCACTTGTAAAGACATTTCTAGCAAAAGCGTTGTACAGATCAACCATCCACCTACACTCCCGATCTATTATCAGAGGACTTTTTCCTCTTTCCGTAGGTGAAAACTGCCCTTAAAGGAAAGAGATTTCAGGATGTTGAGGTCATAATGAAAAACGTAACCGGCTAACTGAGCATCATTTCTTTGGATGCGTTTTCTGACTCTTTTCAGAAACTTTTATAAAACGATGTAATAAGTGCATTCAATCAGGTGGTTTGAATAAAAATAAAACCGTTTTTGAGCCCCTTCACTTTGTGTTCTTTTTATTGCAATAGTCAGGGAACTTTATTGCCACACGCCGTATATACAGCGTATGTACTTAAAGATATATATGGGAGAGGAGTAATAAATATTATACAGTTAATTAAACTGAATGATTAAGTTTAGAGAATGCAACACTGTGGAATTGTATCTATGTTCTACTAGGTTCTCTATTGTGGCTAGGTAAATTTCTGACAGGGGGGCGGAGATACCTAAACCCATGGGTAAACCAAATATTTGTTGGAAAATTTTATTATTGAATCTGAAATATCGGGCGTCTAGTAAAAGTGAAGTGAGTTCAATGATGTTATTATGATGTACAAGGATGTTCAAGGATGTTAATAGAAAGAGAGGTACGTTTAGTCAAAGTGTTATCTGTTGTTAAGAATTTCCGTAAAGCCTGTAAAGTGTATGGGATATGCACGTAGTAGTAGTAGTAGTGGCATGTGATGCAAGAAAGCAAGTGTATGAGCTTATGCAGCATCAGCCAAAAAAAAAAAAAAAAAAAATCACACCATTCCCTCCAAATGCCTGTCCAGTTCCTCCTTAAATTTATTCAGCATATCACCTTTCACAACGACAGATGGAAGTATATAGAGATATACTCTATATACTTCAGGTATAGAGAGAGATATAAATAACGTTAGTATATAGAGATATTACGTCAAATGATGCTAGGATATCTCTATCAGAAATTGTAGTATTGCTTATTTTCTGAAAGGTCTGATTGGTGTTGCTGATTTTGAATTCTGAGAATCTGGTAAGAGGGGATATAATTTTAACTAAGTAGGTGAATAGATTTGCAAAAGCTGACTTACTGAAAGAGATAATTGGTTTTAATGGGTGGCCAGGTTTGTGTAGTTTGATGATGCCAAACATGTGAGGAAGGATGTTGTTGCGGATTCCTATCTGTTGCAGTGTGTATAAATTGATTTCTTTATTTTATCTGAGTTTTCTTAAGATTAAATCTAGTTTATTTTTAAGTTTGGTGATATTATGATCGTTATCAATTTTATATGTGTTTTGGTCGTCTAAAATTTGTTCCATTTTCTGAGTGTAAGTATTTTTGTCTATGATGACAATTGTGTCACCTTTATCCGCGAGGAAATTAACCTAGCCACAATAGAGAACCAAATCCTACAACCTTTCCCCCCAGAAATAAAATTATTCACCCGTTACGCTGATGACATACTCATAATAGGCAATAGGTCCACTATAGACAATCTCTTTTTAAAATTTAATTCAATACATGATAGGTTAAAACTCACTCTTGAAATTGAAACCAACAACCAAATTAATTTTCTCAACCTCACTGTTTACAAAACAGGTACCAAACTAGGCACAAAGATTTTCAGAAA
This sequence comes from Mastigoproctus giganteus, assembly GCF_048544385.1. NCBI lineage: Eukaryota > Metazoa > Arthropoda > Arachnida > Uropygi > Thelyphonidae > Mastigoproctus > Mastigoproctus giganteus. Next base: position 66,460,746 of record NC_143576.1, on the reverse strand, counting down.
AAATACATATATAGGCAAATACCTACATTTTGGTTCGCACCACCCCTTCTGCACAAAAAAGCGGTTTTATTCAACCAAATACATAATGCCCTCAAATATAGCACACCTCACAAAATGACTTAACCAATGAACTTCAATACCTCACCGAAAAATTTACAGCTAGGAAATACCCAACCCAACTCATTCAACACACTATTTCCACCGCCAAAAGTAAAATTAACAATCCACCAAAACCCACCACCAACGCAAATATACGCATCATCCTCCCATACCATAATGAACTTGCCGGACAATTCCGCCGTGTGTTTACGGTACTGATATCTCCCTTATTTTTTCAGCTTATAATAAACTAGGATCCTTATTCAACACTTACAAAGACACACCCAACCAACGATTTGAACAATATAATTTACTTGATTAAATGTCAACCAAACTGTGATTGTTATATTGGTAGTACTACTACCAAGTTTGGTTCTACCAAAACCTCCAACACTCGCGCGTACTACCACTATAATAGCCTTAGATCGGGACAAACTAGTACAGAACTCACAATTCATGCCCAAACCCACAATCACACTCCTTTAATTGACTCCGATATCACCATTATAAGACTTAAAGCCAGCCACAAAATTCTTCAATATGAAGCCCTCATTATTCATTCGACACAATAGTATTGTGTCGAATGGTTTCGACACAATACTAATCTCAACATCCTAAACGCAAAACTTCCCTTTCACCTTTCCTCGGCTTGGAATCTCTCACATTTGAGATTCCCACGTGTCCCAAAGAGCATCACGAGAGTATAGAAAATTCCTTAAAATACAGCACTCGTTACTTCTCATTTAACATGCCAACTGAAGACGTTATAACTTAACGAAAGTCTGTCGTCACGACTATTGGCAATATCAATTCTTTTATGTTCCAGATTAATTATTTTTCTACTTTATGACAATCAGGGACGGAGTAGTGCACTTCTGCTTCCTTGCGCTTATTTTAAAATTCAGTTAAATTAAATCTCATCCCACCTTAATGCATTAACTTAACCATTCCACCTTATATTTAGCTGTTGTTGTTATTTGGTTTTTAGGAGCATTAGCAACTAAGGCCATATTGCTCCGGGATATGCGGTGGTCATTTCCTGACCGTTCCGCATCCTCCGTATTTGGTGGTGACGGGCTCGAACCCCGGTCTAATCAAGAAGCATGTGCTACGCACTGCTGCTCCTTCCCACCTGGCTACGGAGGCGCCTTATATTTAGCCATCAGTCTTTTCATTAAAACTATTGCAGATTATATTCAAGGTGAGTATCGCACTTTAAGCATTTCGCTATTTTTATATTTAGTCTATTATCACGGTACTATAAGAATTCTATAACTTTATACTTAATCTTGGTAATTAATTGATAAGGAGCCAACTATATTTACTTTACACTTCGATTAATCATAAGAAAAGAAAAAAATTGAAAAAATTGAAATGTGACACACTTCGTATATTACTTAATTTGTTTTAATTGAGAAAGGTTATCTGGGATAGCTTGGAATCACTTTGATTATTGCCCTCTTTGGCAATCAATAATGGCGCACTTTTCAATTGCATTACTATCGCTTATTTCCATTTCTGAGCAATTTTAGCTACAATACCTGCTGTTTTTGTTCTTCCGCATCCACTTTTTTTTTTCTATTTTACATATTGAGAACATAGTTCTGAGCAACGTGCTTTCATGATAAGAACAGCTCAAATGAATATTACGTTCTGTGATAAAAGATGGGAATAAACCTTCGGCACATGACACTATTATCTTCCTTTTTTTTTTTTTTGCTAAGAATATTTTTTGCACTTGTCCGTACACGCAAATGTCTTGTTTGAAAATGCCAGGTTACATAGCGTTTCCACCACTTAAAATGAAAACTCACTCTACATGGTATTTTCAAATGAAACGTGTCACCGTTTTTTTTTTTTTTTTTTTTTTTTTTCAGATTTTATAACAAATGGAAAATCTTGCGCACGCGCCTCCTTAAATATATTCCGCGTACAGTGTGGTTGCATTTTATGCCAATTTGAAATAAATATGCGATATAAAAAAATATTAATAGTCTACCTTTACGGGCAAATTTTTAAATGAGAATTCCAAAAATTCGATAAGAATCACGTATGTATTTCAAAACTGGCGGGTCTGTTTATGCATTATTTTTTAGATGTACCATGCTGTTGTTCACGTGCGTCTGAAATTCTGAGAGTTTTTTTGTTGTTTTTTTTCCCTCGCTTTTTTCCCATTATTATGTGGGGTCAGCGTTTTTTTTTTATTATTATTATTTTGGCATGCAATTTTTACGGCCGGATGCCCTTCCTGACGCCAACCCTCACCATTTATTCGGGTTGGGAATATGCGGTGGTCATTCCCTGACCTGCCGCATCCTACGTATTTGGTGGGTACGGGCTCGAACCCCGGTCTAATCAAGAAGCGTGTGCTATGCACTACTGCCCCTGCCCACCTGGCTAATTCTGCTAACTATTGTGCTGTTATTTTATCAATCACTGTCATTATAACTTAAAATCTTTTTTTTATATCCCATAAAACGTCATCAAAGCGTTCATTAAATGGTGGTGCTAGTGCTAATGACGAAAAACGCGCCTGAAAATCAATAACTTTGGAACACAAGTTAACAACCGCCATGACATGCCGTGCTGTTAATTTAGGAGAGTATACACTGCGAAATATTAATAAATTCTTTTTTTTTTTTTTTTCTGTTTATACTCCGGGACGACCAAACGGTCAGAGGAGTTCACAAGATAGACAGAATACAAGAGACAGCACCGTATTCAACAGTCACGGGCTTGAATCCCGGTTGAGCAAATAAAAAGCGGCATTAAAGGCGGTAGTTTTAAGTTCGCAAAAATCGTCGTATAACAAGACATCAATATTGGCAAAAATGGAAAAAAAGTACTAGCGACATGGCTGCAAATTCAAATCAAACATAATATTCCCCTAAGCCAAGCTATTGTCTATGACTCTATGCTAGGGTGCGAAGTATTTTTGATTATTTGAAAGGAGGTGACAGTGATACAAAACGTTTTACTGCAATGATTTGCATGGCTGGCTTTCCAATTTTAAAGCCCGTCATGGTTTGAAGAATATAAAAATGAGTGGGCAAGAATTTTCCTACTCATAATGCCGAAAACTTTCCTGAAGAACTAGCATTAGCATCAGTAGAGGCATCCGATGCAAAAAAGAAAGCTTATGCAGCGCCAGCCTAAAAAAAAAAAAAAAAAAGAAAAAAAGAAACCCTTCCCATTTCACCAATCCATTCGATCCAAATGTCTGTCCAGCTCAGCCTTAAATTTATTTAGGTTATCAACTTCCACAACGAACGGTGGAAATCTGTTCCACAATCAACCACCCGTGCGCTAAAGGCAAATTTCTGCACATCTATTCTACAACTGTCTTTCATTGATTTGAATCAATGCCCCACTCAGGTTCTTAATCTGAGGAAGAATCCCATCAGCATTCAGCTTGCTCAAGCCATTTAAGGCCTTATACACCTCAATAAGATCACGTCGCAGGTGCCAAGTCTCCAGGCGCTGCAATTTGCAGAACTTAAGCCTTTCTTGGTAAGACCACCCCTTTGTTCCCTTCACCAATCTTGTTGCCCTTCTTTGTACTTCTTCTTACTCGTTCTAGCAACTCTACATCCTTCCTGAAATGAGGCTTCCAGACCTGTACAGAGTACTCAAGGTGTGACCGGGCCATTGCCTTGTACAACGGGATATCACCTCCCTGTCCCTGCTAGCAAAATTCCTATATATCATTGACAAGACTCCATGATCTGCCCTGGCAGAACGTCTGCACTGCTCAGCAAACTTCATATTTAACTACACAATTACCTCCAGCTCTTTTTCACTTTTCACTTCCCTGAGTGTAGTACCACAGAGTTGGTACGTTTCTCTTGAGTTATTGCTACCCATATGCAGTACTTTGTATTTGTCAATGTTAAACTTCGGTTTCCACTTCTCAGTCCATTTTCCCAACTTATCTAGATCCAGTTGGAGTAGAATACTGCCTTTACTGTCGTTAACAACTCTGTCAACCTTTGTATCATTTCAGTATCATCTTTGTATCATCTTTGTCAACCTCAGTATCTTTGTATCATCTGCAAACTTGGACATTAATCCTGATATACCTTCATTAATATCATTGATGAATACACAAAACAACAATGGGCCCAGCACCGAACCCTGGGGAACTCCATTAATAACATTTGTCCACGAAGAGCAGTGTCCATTGATTACCACTCTCTGTCATCTCCCACTCAACCATCCCTGTATCCATTGTAGCAACTTACCCTTAATGCCATACCTCTACAATTTGTACACTAGTCTTCTATGTGCAACAGTATCAAAGCTTTCCTGAAATCCAAGTAGATGATATCAAAATTATTTTTGAAATTCAGTTAATTTGTGACCACATCATAGTATCCAATCAAATTGGTCACACAAGTCCTCCCTTTAAAAATCCATGCTATGTCTTGACTACTACTGCAGTCTTGTCTAGATGATCCTGCGATGCTTCTTTAACCATGACTCCATTATTTTCCCGGTACACAAGTTAAACTAACAGGTCTATAGTTATTTGTGTCACCTTTTGAACCCCCTTTGTAAATTGGTGATACATTTGCACACCTCCAGTCCATGTACCTCTGTACCTCTCCTGAGTCCAAGGAAGTTCTCATAATTATGGCTAAGGGTTTGCTTCCTTTCTTCCTTGCTGCCTTCTTTAATATAACTGGATAGATCCCGTCCAGCCAAGGTGCCTTCCTTATGTTTAACTTCAACAATTTCTCCACCACTTTGCTCTCAGTTATTACAAAATCACTTAGCACCCCGTTAGAGTTTGATAAACTTCTGCATTCCCCTCATTGTATAATTCCTCATGTGTTAATGTAGATGGAAAATACTCATTTAGTTTGGCAGGTACCTGAGAATGGTCAAATACAGTCAAAGCACTAATATCAAGTGGACCAATCTGATTCATCTCCTTCCTTTTCGAGTTTATATAGGTAAAGAAGTCTTTGCTGTTTTTCTTTGCATCCTTTGCCAAAGATTTATCATTCTCTCCCTTCGCTTGCTTAACCTCCTTTATGACTTCATTACAGAATAGCTTGTATCTACCAAAGGCTTCTGTGTCGCCTGACAATTTATGTGCGTCCATGCATTTTTCTTCCCTGCCACGAGTCTCAATTAGTTCATCTGACATCCATTTGGGCCTAAACCTAGAGCAGTATTTCTTAGTTGGAACAAAAAAAAGCCTAGTAGCTTCCAAAATTACTTCCTTGAATGCTTCCCATTTAGAATTTGCTCTTGGTAACATCATCAGTTGGTCCCACTCTATAGAACCTAAAAAATCTCTGAGACCACTGTACTCGCCTTTACGAAAGCAAAAACACTTACCTCTACTCCTAATGGTAATTACAACTTTAAGTAAATCCCACATCAGTACACTGTGATCAGTGCCAACTAGTGGTTCCTTTATCAGTAAATTCTTAATGGATTAATAATCACTGCTGATAATCAGATCAAGAGTATTACTCCCTCTGGTGCCTCTCGAACATGCTGCTGCAGAAAACAGTCATCCAATAAATCCAAAAAAGTCTGAAAAGGCCTGAACCTTGAACGGTATTCCTTAGTTAGAATGAAAAGCCTAGTAGCCTCCAAGATTAAGTCCCCGAAGACTTCTCATTTAGAATTCAACGTTGGTAACAACATCAGTTGATCCCACTGTACAGAATTTAAAAACTGTCTGAGACCCCTGTAATCACCTTTACGAAAGCAAAAGCCCTTCCCTATAGCCTTTATGGTAGTTATATCTTTAAGTAATTCCCATATCAGTACATTGTTATCACTACCACCCAGTGGTTCCTCTATCTGCAAATTCTTAATGCATGAATAATCACTGCTGATCAAGAGTATTACTCCCTCTGGTTGCCTCTCCGAACATGCTGCTGCAGAAAACAGTCATCCGATAAATCCAAAAAGGTCTTGCTAGAGTGCGAGTGACCAATCACAAGTTCTAGTCAATATCTGGAAAGTTAAAATCTCCCATTATAAGACATTCTGATTTACTAGGCCACTATTTCTCTGCATAACTGCTCATTATATTCATCAGATTCATTAGACGTATAACACACACCTACTTTCATTTTTCCTTTCCCAATGCTTATGTCACACTAAACAGACTCAACATTGCATTGTCTACCAACATCAATTGGATGTTGGTGGACAATGCAATCTTCCTTAGATTCTGTTTCTTAACTAACAGCATAACCCCTCCTCCCTTCCAGTCCCGTCTGTCCTTTCTGTTCACATTGTACCCCCAAATTCCAATTCTGCACTATTTATATCTGTGTGACACACCACGTCGCTGATATCCGAAGAATGTCTGCCTTTGATGTCTTGACTAGCCCTTCAAGCTCATCAAATTTATTAACTATACTTCTAGCATTGGTGTACATGCAAGTATACCTGGACCTGTTTCTACTCTTAGAAACAGGTCCTAACACAATCCACGTATTTATTGGTTCCATTATGACGCCCAACAGTCTTGGAAATCTCCGTTGCCTTGCTTTCCATGCTGCTGCTCATTCTAATAGAAGCAGTGCAAGACTCACTTTGCCTCTGTCTGCGGCCACTTTTAACCTTTTAGTCAGTGTATCTCCCCAAGCTAGCAGTATTCCGACCCACCTAACACTGATTCGATAGTATCAGTAAATATTCTTGCACCCTTTCTTTTAAGTGTACCCCATTCCAGTAGAAGCAGCCTCTCCTGTCAACAAGTGCAAAGCTGAAAAAAATTCTACTCCTTGAGCCTTGCACAATCTCTCCAGGGCCGAATTAATTGACAAGGCTCACATCATATATTCCCTCCTATCTTCCTATCGTGTCTGTGCAGAATTGCAGACACTTTCACATTCAACCCAACTCGCGACTTTTTTTCGACATTGACCTGTACTTGTTGAGAAAATCTCAGATCTCTTACTCTTAATGTGAATAGTTCCAACGTGTACAACAATATCACCTTTTGTGCCCTTAAAAGATGATATCTGCTCTACAACGTCATCAAATTTTGCCCAAGGCAGACATACCCTGGTTGTTGTTGTTTTGGTTTTTAGGAGCATTAGCAACTAAGGCCATATTGCTCCGGGGATATGCGGTACTCATTTTCTGACCTTTCCGCATCCTCCGTATTTGCTGGTCACGGGCTTGAACCCCGGTCTAATCAAGAAGCGTGTGCAACGCACTGCTCCTCCTGCCCACCTGGGCAGGAGCAGCAGTGCGTTGCTAAACCTCGTGAGGTATAGAAATGAGGAAGGAAACAACACCAACACAACAACGGAAACAAAACGGTAGAGAGGGAATTTATTCAAAAATGGCAACATAGCACTGTCTACCATGATACAGATGCATCACTGCCAAAGAGGGAACAAAGGGAAGAGGTCGTCCTCAGTAGGAGATATGACCACCCCTAATGTCGATGCAGGCTTTACACCGCCTGTCCATACTTAGAACGATGTTGTTGATAAGTTCTTGCGGTAACATCGTCCATTCCTCTGTAAGCGCCATCTTCAGCTAATGAACATTTTCTGGTGGGTGTGGACGTGCCGCTAGGCGTCTCCCCGGAGTGTCCCATATGTATTCGATAGGATTTAGATAAGTGGAACGGGCAAGCCAATTCATAGGAACAATGCCCTCACTTTCCAAAAACACATCAACAGCTGCAGTGCGATAGGGTGTGGCGTTATCATCCATAAACACGAACTTGGGGCCAATGGCACCTCGGAACAGACGCCCGTGGGACTATGTTATTACCTCAGTACAGTAGCGTGCACCGGTTACAGTACCGCCTTCCAGAATCTGGAGTTGTGTACGTCCATCCAAGATAACGCCTTCCCAGACGAGAACACCTGGACCGCCATGTCGATTCCTTTCCGTGATGTTTGCGGAGTGATATCGTGTGCCAATCTCTCGCCAGATTAGCTGCTGAGACTGAATCTACTCTCATAAGTAAAGAGTACCTTACCCCATTGCGCTGCTGTCCAGTCATTGTGTTCGATGCACCACTGTAAACGGTGTCTCCGATGGGCAAGTGTTAAAGGGACACAGCCTACTGGTCGTCGGGCAAACAGTCCACCTTTGTGGAGTCGCCTGGCCACAGTAAACCGCGATATCCTGCGTCCTGTGCAGTTGGCTTGCAATGGATCACGCTGTCTGCTGTCGGTACCCCTTGGCCTGTAGGAGTATATAATAGTGTTGGTCCTTAAGTTTTGCACACCAGTGTATTAGTATCATTAACATTTTGTAGTAAGTCCCTAGGCAGTGTATGAATGGAGTATGGAAAAAAATTGCCCCCAATTCTACTACGACTTAAGACGCTTTAATGTTGAAGAGAACATAGCAACTGCTAATAAGGAATATGTGCAGATGGAGCAGAAAGTTAGTTTAGGCGAAGTTGATGAAGGGTACATGAAAATTTGCTGCGCACGCACACACACACACACACCTAAGAATTAACAAATTAAGACTTGCTAGAATTAGAAAATAAATTGTAGCAGGAAGGAGGAGAGGACACCACCAATTAGCCCGATCCATTAGCAAGTCAAATGGGACAGGCTTCTGACCACATCTCAGCAGCTATTGCCATATTTGAAGATGATCCAAACATGGATTGCAGTTCCTTGATGACGCGGCAGATGATGGAATGCGTGTCTGCATACCAAGAAATGCTGAGAAAAAAAAAAAAAAAAACGAAGAAAAAAACTCAAACAACGTTGGATTCTTTCTGCAGCAAAAGAATTTTAATGGAATCAGGCCAGCCTTCAACATCAAGTGGGAAGATATCACGTCCAAATTTGATGTATATTGCATTTCCTGTTCCTTCATTGCCGTCGGACTATGATTATGATGAAGATATAATAGTGTATAAAAAACTATTTATTAGGGTCACCCGGAAAGTTATTTCATCTACTCATGTGCCTTCTCTGATCGGTTTGCCTGCTTAGTTGTACGAAAAACCCCGGGGATAAAACCTTGCTATCTACGCTTGATATAATAGTATATACTGTTATCTGTCAAGCGGCATTAGGGAGGGGATTCCCTCCCCAACTCCACGTTTGTATACTACGCTTCACAGTACAAACTCTCTAAAAGCCAGAGAATGTAAGTATGGGTGTTGGTCTGAGTAAAGGTATACGGTGTTCATTGTCTAACGGCCCCAGGGGTTCCCTCCCATCTCTGCGTTGTGTACTTTGTTTATGTAACACAGGACTCTGTGAAGGCCAGAGATTTTAAAAAGCGTAAGGTGTATGTTTAGTGTGGTGTACAGTTGTGTTGGTCTTTTGTTCCTCCAGAATTTAGCCGCGGGGCCCCTAGTGGGACCCCTCCCCCTTTTCGTCCACCGCCACGAAGAGGCAGGGTATGGCAGGAAGCACGTATAGACTCCGGCGAGGGGCGAACCCTGGTCTGCACCTGAGTTTGCCAGGAGAGCCTAAAAAAAAATAATAAAAAACGATAGAAAATTTTTTTTATCAAAAGAGGGGCACAGGATGATAGTGTTACTGTTAGCGTTTAGTAAAGAAAGAGGGGCGAGGATTAAAGGGATGGATGATAGGAAGACTATTCACCTGGAAAATTAGAAGTTATGGGAAAGAGGAGTCAATCTTCCACCGGGGTTGTCAAAAAAAACAGTAAAAGGTTTGTGGTGGTACAGTCCCAGGAGAAGTAGGGACTGGCAGGCAGGGGGAGGGAAGCAAGGATTGTAGGGGAGGAAAGTCATAGGGCCAGAGTACCTTATATGGTGAGGGAGAGGAGAACGCACTGTAGAAGCGCTTATGAGAAAGGGATATCTACAACGTTTCTGGACATAACATCAAACCTAGCAAACGACATTAAAGCAGAAAAGAAAAGAATCTGGACTGAGATAACAGCTATTTGGCAGTCCAGATGGGACGAATCTGTGTCTGGACTGGTAACCAAAGGTTCATTTAACGTGACTTCTGGGGGAATTTGTTCATGGTTCACACCATTTATAGTTGGTTTCAACCAGGGCTCCACGTCACCTTTCTGCTCACAGGGCACGGGCCATTTAATGCAAAACTATCTAGCTTCCGAATCACTGAGGATCCCCGTTGCCTCTGTGGCCACGAGGAGACATGGCAACATCTCATGTATGACTGCGACCAGTATGAGGACCTGCGATGCAGGCTCACCACTGCTATCACCTACTTCCCGCAGAACATGGAACAGCATCTTCTCGACTCGGAACAAGAATACAAAGCCCTTACCATTTTTGCACAGAAACTCTTTGCTAGAAGGCGAGCACTTATAGCAAACCACCATGCACAGCACCCAGAAGCTGATGATGAATCCCAAAACCAGGACTAGAGAAAACTGGAATACACACAAGAAAACTGTACCCACAACTACGAACATGACCATCATTTAGCCATGTTCACGAGGGAACTGACAACCAGGAAGACCTACGTCTGAACCAGAGACAACCTGACACAGGACTTGATTCATGTATGACCCTGCGACTGGGATCTGACTCCCACATTGAAAAAAGAACACCAAAGAAGATCCGGTTCAGATCGCTTGGACCCGCACGTGCTCACAACTGTCAATGCCTGATGGCGATCAGTACCGGGCTCCCTTGCCTGGTACCTTTACTCCCTTTCCCCTGGTGGGGAGGAGGAGACAGTCTTGTCTCCTCCCACCTCTGCCAACCCTGATTCTTCTCCTGGTGGGGCTTGGGCCTGCCTCACTGAAAATCCTGGGGTCGTCTTCTCTATCGTCCCCATACTTCTGTCTTTTCCCCCCAGCCTTCAGTCTCCCCCCTACTCTGCCTAATACGCCAGCGTATAACCCCACACAAACTGCAAAAACTTAACTTCGTCCAAATTAAATCGCATACACCCCAATTGGCTTTTCTAATTCCAGCGCTCACCCCTACCGAGTGTTTTTTTTTTTTTTTTTTTGGCCCTAGCCACTGAAATCTCAGGAAACTAGGTGGCAGGGCCCGCCAGAGTAAAATTTCATTCTGTGTACCTGGTCTGCCTCCACGAGGCCAAGTGTGGACAACGTTGGGCCTCAGTAGGGGTCCAGCGGCTAAACAGCCAGATGAACAACGATACAAAACACTACACATATACAAAATCCACACACTTTTAAATCTCTGGCCTTCCCAGTGAACTGGTACACCTACAATGAAAGCAACGCGGAGATGGGAGAAATCTCTGGTGCCGTTAGACATTAATACACTTTAAAATTTACACTTTACACACCATTTATAGCTACAGCATATTTACTAACGGGTCATGGTTCTTTCAGGGCTAAGCTCCATGAGATGGGGCTGGAGACAGATCCATTCTGCACTTGTAGTCAGAAAGAGGATTGGGAACATATCCTGTTAACGTGTCCACTGTAATCGGAATAGAAAAGACACCTTGTAAATAGGGTCTAGAAGGATATGAATATTATCCACCTATTGGTGGATAATATTCATATCCTTCTAGAAAATGAACAAAATCTTACCGCCATTCAGATCTTCTCAGTGTCAGTTTTACACAAGAGAACAAAATAGCCTACTGTGATTTTTTGGAATACCTGGTTACACTTGTTGTAAAGAAGGCAGATATCAAGTAAACAATGTAAATAATAAAAATATCAATATTAGGAGGGAAAATCTTCTTGGGATACTTGGGAAAAAAAGAAAAAAAAACACTCTTAAATTCATCATTTTAATCTTGTAACCTCCTGATTGTTGGAATCTGAAAATAGATACCTTACTGATCCGACACCACATTGCTCAATATATAACTCAAACTACATGCTCAAAAACGCCACTTTTGGATTAGATAATATAAATCGTGCCATGACAGTCTCACTGAGACTGTTCACAGCAACTTTCATCACTCCTAATTTTCTGATCAAATGATTTCCTAGAATTGAATGCGTGGGAAATGATGAATTGTGAAATTATGTATTATTGAGGCACAGTCTCATTATGGCTGTTGACCTCCTTCCTGACGCTAGAGGTTTTTGTCATCCGCATCCAGTACATCTCTTCTGTGGAAGATTGAAAAGCAAGATTTCTAATTGTTATGGAAGTGCTTATCTGTTTGTGATCTTACACCGACCAGGCCAGCTGCAGCCGGTTTGAGCTATTCCCACGTCATGCTACAAGAAAGTTTGACAGCAGTACGGCCAACTCAGTAAGAAGCCAGCTGCTGTCCTTCTGACGTCGTGCCCAAAACGTCACACACGCTTTATGCACTCAACCTAACTACACACTTGTCGTGCTTACACTTACACAATGGACACTTTTTTTTTTTTTTTTTTTGATATATTTAAAGGCACACTGGAAGGACGCATGGCATAACTCTCACTCACAGATTCGCCATCTTACATTCATCAACATTCAGAGACAGGACACAGGTGCCACCTAAATATAAGAGGCATCTAGACAGTAGGCATTTTTTTTCTTATACAGTACTGTATATACTGTACTATTCACAAATACAAACATTCACTCAATCATCGCATGGTTTAAGTGTAAATGTGAATTTACACTTAAACCATCGTGTAAATGTAAATGTGAATTTACACGACTTAACCTGAAAGGTGCGTAGAAGGGTGATTAATATGATAAAGAATAATGATGTAATAAAAATGAAGACGACATTAATTAATAAACTTATCATGATTAAAAGCAAAAATACACTATAATGGTTGTAAATTTACGTGCTCGAAAGCATCTCCCCCCCCCCCAACTTTATTTTTATTCCTATAAGAAAAGTAGTCTTGTATTATGCGAGGTTTTCTGGAACGCATCCCTCGCATAAAATGCAACCGCGCAGTACTTCTCCACCGACCGGGCTAGCCGGGTGGGTAAAGTGCCTGCCTGGCAACCCAAAGGTCGCGGGTTCGAATCCCGCCACGGGCTTGATTAAAGTATTGCAAAAACCTTGGGAGGTGCATTATGGCCACAGAAGCCGATGCGCCAACAACTACCAAAAAAAAAAAAAAAAGTACTTCTCCGAGAAATACTGAACTAAAAACTTTTCAACCCTTCGAACCCACCGTCGGGTATATTATTAACCCTGTTAATGAGGAAGGATTTTCATGGGCTTTTTTTACACAACATGGCTGAGTTAAGCGGCCTCGGGCGAGGCTGCTTATATTTAGGTGGCCCCTATGTCCTGTCGCCTGAGTTAAAACTTATCAGCCACAGTTGATAGGTTTTAACTCAGGCGAGGTTGCTAAGTTTTTTCTAACAATAACTCAGGTTTTTCTTCTAGCAAAAGAAGTAATTCGACCACGGCACACTATTTAAAGACATAGTACAGTCTAAGTCGTTGATGGGCCTAAAACCCTATGACAAAGACAATATACATGATTGATATTAATTAATATTGCAAATTTTTCAGTTGAAGAGATTTAATACTTCCTTTCACCTACCCCTCATAAGTTGTTCAAGTGCCAATTATGATGGCTTAATTGGTTTTTAACACGACGATATTTAATTAACACTGAAATCAATGATGGAACATCTCAAAATATTAATAACTCACATAAAAGGTTAAAGCATTTTAAAAGACAAATAAGAGCCAGGTGCAGCGCCACCTCTTAGGAGGTGGCGCTGCACCTGGCTCTTATTTGTGCAAGCATAAAAAGCACGCACAGTTTTTTTTAAATTAATTTATTTATTTTTAGTATCAGTGTTACTATTGGCAGTCGACTACTCTACGGCTGAATGCATTTTAGTCACCTCAATTCAACAACCATACTTTTCCAATTTAAATTTAGTTCCCTTGCGTGTTTCATCTCAGAAAGCCTAAAGATGCCATCAGCTTTAGTTTACTTAACCCTTTTAAAGGTTTATACATTAGAATTAGGTCACCACGCCTAGTTTCCAGAGACAATTTACAGAACCCACCTTAGTACTGTAGTATTACTGCTATTATTAGTAACGCTAAATGACGCAAAGAATAAAACTTGTTTTTCAGCCAAAAAATAAATAAGCAGAATATTCATGTTATTCTCATTCCTGCAAAGTAACCAACCATCAAAACAATACAGACTTACTGTCTCTGCCAAGTTCAACTTATTCCAGTGTTCTACAATCCACTCCCCATATGTGAACTTCGTGAGATCCAATCTTCTGTTTTCCCTGCAATTTGATTTTGTATTTGTGGATCATAGTTTGTGTCTCAAGCACGAGGGAGAACAGATCTGTCTCATTCATTTATTTAGCCCCTGCACCGACTTATACACCTCAACCAGATATTCCTTTAGATATATATTTGACAATTTTTTTCCCTTTACGCCTTAAGTCGTTCTTCGTGTGCAAGTGAAGAACGATGTAGACTTTTCATAACTAAACTGATCGCCCTTCTCTGAAAATTCTCCAGAGTTTTACGCCTCTTTCTAGGCGCGCTCTCCAGACCTGAATACAAAAGAAGAGATGATAATTTAATTCAAGGACTGGTGCAAGACCTTCTCTTAATTATCATTATCTGAATCTTCTGTGGATTTCTCCTTCTCGAAATACTCTCCCTTGAACTCTACAAACGATAGTTCAGTATTGGGATAACTGTTGCTTTTTATATTTATTAATGAAGTTTGTTTTGTTTTTTAGGAGCATTAGCAACTAAGGCCATATTGCTCCGGGATATGCGGTGGTCATTCCCTGACCTTTCCGCATCCTCCGTATTTGGTGGTGACGGGCTCGAACCCCGGTCTAATCAAGAAGCGTGTGCTACGCACTGCTGCTCCTTCCCACCTGGCTACTGAGGCGCCTTATTAATGAAGACATAACAGGCTTAATGTGTAAGATTTGCTGATACGAAGGTTGGCAGGGTGATTGATAACAGCAATCAGGGTATGCTACTCCGAGATCTAGACAATTTAGGCAGCTGGGCTGAAAAGTGGCAATTGAATTTAATATCGACAAATGCAACAAATATTAACTGCTTCCCATGTGGGAAGCAGTTATCTCACATTAGCATAAGAACTGTGTGGCATCACACTCAAGGTAGTGCAGAATGAAAAAGACCTGGAGGTAATTTTGCAGTCAGATATGAATTTCTCTGAGCAGTGCAGACGGAATGCTAGAACAGCTCATGGGGTTTTGTAAATGATATACAGGAAGTTTGCCTGCAGAGATAAGGAGGTGATTGTCCCAATTCATAATGCAACGGCCAGGCCACATCTTGAGTACTGCGTACTGTGGGGGGGGGTGGAATATGAAGAGAAATGGTATATATATTTTATATATTTTTATTTATTTTAATTTTTTTTTATTTATTTATTTTTCGTTTCCTTATATGGTTGTTGTCCACCTTATTTTAATTTCCCCACTTACACATCTGACTTTACTTTACAGGAGAATTCCAGACTCAAGGGAACTTCTCAATTATTTATAATTCCCTTCGGACAGGCTGAGTGTTCAAGAATGACAAACAACACACACATTAATATATAACATAACATTTTATTTACACTTATATACACAATATAAAAATTAACAACTCTCAAGCACATATTATTATTTCTCAAATTTGCCTATGTATTATCAGTTATATATGACAATTAAATACAGTGGTTTTACTCTAAACAAGGTTATCCACTTCAATACAACTCAATCAATATCATTACATAAACTTATTTTAGTTTCTTCTTTCTCCACACATGAACAATAATTACTTAAGAGGTATAGTTCACACTCTTTCTCTTATGTAAATCTTATTCTTACCTTATAAATTGATTTAGGAATTTCACTCTTAATTTCTAATTTAATTAGTGCCCCATTTTGTCTTGGGGAATATAACTTCACAACTTTCTTAATCATTTTACATCAATTTCTGGACTAATGCTGGTCCCAAGGGTTAGCTACATTCATAAGGCTATTTCTTTCTCTCTATTTCTCTACCCTTCCCTTCCAAAATATATCATACCTATATGTTAGACAATAACTAATAACAAATATCAAATTTCTCTCCTTTTCCTTTCTACATATGTCTAATTATACATTAATCAAAACTCCAAACTATCATCTGACTTATCTCTATATTTATGTATATATTTATATTTTTGTATATCCTTCCTTTAACATCTTTCTAAACATTATACTAATCTGATATTAGAGTTCCAACAGTCCTTTATTTGTGAGGGAGAATACTATATATATCTAGTCACTTACTTAATTTTACGAATCGGATTTCTCCGTTTTGGGGCCTTCAGCTCCTTGTCTGGGAATGGCATCATCGTTTACCAACTGCATTCATCTCAGAACTTCAAGTTTCTCCATGGGCTGCAGTCTACATCTGGACAGGGCATCATTGTGTCTTTTAGGAAATTTATGGGCTCGTCTTCGATACTGCTACTTAATCTTCGGTTCAGCTATTCTGGCGGACTAGGAATTACAACTTTATCTTCTCAGCTCACTTATCTGCGCCTTGCCTTTATCACTGCCTCCAGATGGTCGACTAGGGTTATTTCTCTCCGTACACAACACTTATTTGCATGCTGGCCACTTTCACTACCTTCCGATTACGGACTAGGCTTATTTTCTCCTTACCAAGGCTCCTACTTTCAGCTTCACAAGGTTGCTTCTTTCGGTTTACCAAGGTTCCTCCTTTCACTTATTTTCACTCTGGCCACTTTCACTTCCTTCCGATAACGGACTAGGCTATTTCTCTCTACTATATTTCTTCCACGACCAACTACTCGACTGTTCTCTTTTATTATGAAACTCATCTAACCCTTCTTAACCCACTGACTGTACTTAAACTTATCTTACTACTCCATCTTAACTTTGTCAGAACATTCTCAATTGGCTGGCAGGATTTATCTAACCCTACACAACTTATTACCTATCCAACTTAGTAGGATAGGATTTATCTAACCCTACACAACTTATTACTCATTTTCCCACTAACATTGTCAAAACCCAACTCTGTCTTTCCTAACTCATTTCCACATATCCCCACATACTCAACCCGGGGTTCTCACTGTTCCTAACTCATCTTCATAACCTCCCACATAAAGCTCAACCGCTGGATCTGATCTTACTAACCCATTTCTATAACCATCCACATAAAGCTCAACTGAGGGAACTGTGTTTTTTTTTTTTTTCCTGCTCACTCACTTTTGTCATCTCAATCACGTACCGCCTCCTTATGTCGGGCCTGCCTATTTTCTCAGATTTTACCCAATCTTCTCATTTTGTCTTATTTTCATCATTTGCTATTCGTCCTTTAAAATTTCTCAAGCTGTATATTCAGAGCTCATTTTAATAAATTTCCAAATTTTTCCCAAGCAATCCGCTGCTTGAAGTTCGCCGTCACCTTCGCCACCCCTCGTTAACTTAGCAGATTTATTTTACATTGCTCTAACAACCTTGCCATCGCCGACAGTCAGACGCAAATAGATTGCTATCCGGAGCAATTTGACCCGTATTTACTACCTGGCCGACAAAGAGATGTCCCACAATGTTCAGACTACAGCCCTTTCCATAGTTATACGCACCTGCTCGCCAATTGTCGCTGTCACCATTCCCGTTGTTATTGTTTGTTCTTTGCCACGGTGGGAACTGAAATGTATCCCTAATTGCTAATAGCTTACCGCTCCCTTCTCTAATTCAATCTTGTCTAATTTTTAATTCTACTGTCTTATTTTGCTATTTCCTAAGCTTTATTTTAAATAAATCTCACTTTTTTTTTTCTAAAATAATAACATGTAAGATTTTTCATCTTACAGTACAGGTCTGGGGACTTCATTTTAGGAGGGAAGTGGATCTGTTGAAACGGGTACAGAGAAAGGCAGTGAGATTTGTAAGAGGAACAAAGGGTACTCTTACCAGGAAAGGCTCCGGTTCTGGAAAAGGCAGCGCGTGGTAACTAGGCATCTGTGAGGAGATCTGATTGGGTGTTTAAGGCTTTGAATGGATTGAGTAAGCTTAATGCTGATGAAGTCCTTCCTCTTTTACAGACTATACTCACATGAGTGGAGTACAAATTCAAACTGAGGAAGAATGGTAGGGAAGATGTGAGGAAATTTTCTTTCAGCCGATTGTCAGAACAAACTCCCACCTGGTGTTGTAGATGTGGCTACTTTGAAAAAAATTTATGAAGAACTAGACAAACTGTTAACAGGGATGAACGAGTGAAATGGGTAGATTTTTTTTTTTTTTTTTTTGGCTGATGCTGTATAATTTTGGTTCCTTGCATCATTTGTTGTTGTTGCTGTTGCGGTTTAAGCACAACAGTACCACATTGTGTATATAACGTCTGTACGAGTAAATTGTGTGTGCCGACTGGGCTGGCCGGGCGGGTAAAGTGCCTGCCTGGCAACCCAAAGGTGGCGGGTTCGAATCCCGCCTCAGGCTTTGATCAGAGTACTGCAAAAACCTTGGGAGGTGCATTATGGCCACAGAAGCCGATGCGCCAACAACTAACTTAAAAAAAAAAAAAGAGTAAATTGTATAAGAATAAATGAATGAGTAAATTGCACCTGTCTCGTAAATTTACTGTTTTCTGCACAAAACCCCAAGTTTCGGGGAGAAACTTGGGGTTTAAAACCATTCTACCCTCGCTTGAGATTGATTAACTCGGCCATGGTGAAAAAGGCCCAGAAAAGTTACTTGCGTCCTTTCATCTTTTACTAATACTAATATGCAGTGTTTATAGCTGAATATACACTATCCTACCATTAATATGCAGACTGAATATCCCTAGGTTGACGATTGGTAATGTGATCTGCAAATGGAAGCGGATTGGTACTGATACTATTATGAAACGACCAGACATACCTCGGAAGCTGACGGATATGACAGGAGAACCCTGAAAAGAATCATCTGCTCAGAACACCGTTCAACATTTCCGCAGCATGCAGGCCCTTAGTGAGACGATTGCAACACGTCGCCATTCTTGGACTGTAAACCAATGGAAAGCTGTGCTTTGGAGTGAATAGTTTTGGTATATGGTCTTCCAGCCCTGACAACGAAGTTTGGCGTGATGGTTTGGGGCCGTTTGGCTTGAGGCAGCGTGATGGTTTGTAGCTGTTTTTCATGTCTGGCACCATTTCATGTTCGATGTCTACACGATTGGTTGTTGGAAAAAACGATGAATGATGTGGGGGGTATATCTAGATGTCCTGGGCAATGCGTTACCTATGTTGTGGCAGTACGTCGTAGAAAATCCACATCGGTATCAGCATGACACCGTCCCATGTTATACTGCTCGAGTAATGACGGACTTGTTTGAGAACATGAATGTCGAAAAGTTGAACTGGCCAGCCCACAGCCCTCACCTACAGAGAACCTCTGGGATGAACTGGATCGTTGGGTGCGTGTGAGGACAGACTGCCCAAAAATAGACAGCTGAAATGGTCGCCACTTTGAAGGCCGAATGATAGAAAATATCGGAGAACAAAAACTGGTGGAGGGTGTTCCACTAAGAATATAGGCAATCATAAAGGCCAAAGGTATTAGTTTGGCATATTTATTAGTTTCGCTGTGAATAAAGGTTATTTGTAGATATAGATATTTGAAGAGATTTAGACTGCTTTCGACGATAAATACTGTTGAGAAGTATCTGTTCAACTAATCTGCCATTTCAGCTGGACTTTACACTGAAACCAATTAAAGGGCATATTTTATTTACTCACTTCCTTTTTTTTATTTTATTATTATTTTTTTTTATTCACCTATGAGAGTAGAATTGGCTATCATCTTTCTCGTAATTAGCTTTAGCCGTCTTACCTCATCAATGTTTTTGTTAAACTTTTTCTCTTACAAAGCTCATACAAATCGGAATCACGGGAAACTCCGTATCAGTTCCGTGCATGCTTCTTTTCTGAATCAACATTTTGAACTTCACCGATCATCTACAGGAAGTAGGATGCAAAATATCTATTTTGCATCCTACATTTCCGGACCTTGAAAACTGGTATGAATACGTTTGTTTCTTAGAGGATAAATCTCTTGAATATTTCCCATAACATACGTGTATCCAACAGCATACAGTATTCTCTCTCTCTCTCTCTCTCTAGTTAATCAAGCCCAAAAATATCTGATTTCATTATAGTCCTCTCTCTCTCTCTCTCTCTCTCTCTCTCTCTCTCTCTCTCTCTCTCTCTCTCTCTCTCTCTCTCTCTCTCAATTAAAGCTCTCCCTTTTACCTTTGATCTCACAAGTTTCTTTAAATTCAACCTATTTTATTATGGTTATCACTGCCTACTTAGCCCTCGTGGATAGTACGTTTATTTTTACTATTATTTTAAATTTATTAAACCTAGCGGTCCCAGCCAGCTTTTCAGGCATCCCCGCCATCTATTTACAATACTGTACAGTTTTCGGACATATCTGCGTACCCACGTACGGGACAGACAGACAGACAGACAGGCAACTGTGAGATAACGGTAATTCATCCTTTAGAGAGTCCCGATCATGAGAGAAGACTGATGTGATGTCCCAGTAAGATTGAGAAGATAAAAGACCAGTGCGCCACAAGGAAACACAGGGATAAAAAACAAATCAAATTATTATATTAGGGTTACCCGTAATTGAATACAGCAACCGGTATTTCTGTCTGTAAATTGCGAGTGTCCTCAGATCGATTTGTCTGTTTTGCCGGACGAAAAAAAAACCCTAGTTTTTATTTACGCCCGAGTTTCGATCTCAGGCGTAAATAGCAAGGGAAAAAAACTTGCTATTTACGCCTGAGATCGAATAACTCAGCCACGGAGTGAAAAAAGCCCATTAAAGTTCCTCGCGTCATCGACGGGATTCGAACCAGGGCTTTTTCCGCCCGGTGTGGGCAGGACGGTGACGATACCACTGTGCTACCGCACTGACTGACACAGGGATAAGAGTGATCATGCACCATAAGGATGACAATTGAGTAATACGGAAGTAACATACCAGTAGGATGTGTTATTTCCGTATTCCCTTTGCGCCACAAGGAGACACAGCGGCAGCGACCGTGTATCATGTAAGGAAATTCGGGTCGTATTCACCAATAGGAGATGCATAGCCACAATGGCCATTCTACTCTCAGTAGCTTTAACTTACGTCAGTCAGGCAGAGAGCTCCTATATATAAGTCACACAATTGGTCGATGTTGACAAGGGCATACAAGAGAAGGAAGTCAGATATTTAGCCCACATGCCCCTGGACAGCTAAGACTGTTTGTTTGTTTGTTTGTTATTTGGTTTTTAGGAACATTAGCAACTAAGGCCATATTGCTCCGGGATATGCGGTGGTCATTCCCTGAGCTTTCCACATCCTCCGTATTTGGTGGTCACGGGCTCGAACCCCGGTCTAATCAAGAAGCGTGTGCTACGTACTGCTGCTCCTGCCCACCCGGCTACGGAGGCGCCACAATACAACCATGTGCGTTGTTACCTTTGAGAGTCACTAATCACCATTTCCGTAGTAGCACAGACTTAGGGTTCACAATACCGGTCAAAATCTAAATACCGGTATTTTGGTATTTTTAATTTATGAAACCGGGATACCGGTATTAGTACTCTGATATTCCAAAAAAAACATTTTTCGCAATAAATTTTGATGAATATTAGGTGCAATAAAGTAAGAAAGAAACAAGTAATTACTTTAATTCACGTTTTAAATAAAACTTTTATTACAATAATAAATATTCTAGCAAAAATTATTAATCATAGTTATTCTAAAAACAAAAATATAAGCATCGACACTACCTGTCCGAATAAAGTGAGCTTTTAAGAAATTCAATAGTCTTATCGTTTAAACTGGATCTAAAAGGTTCATTACCTCCACCGTCTATCTCGCCATTCTGTATGTGCAGAAATACGGGCCTCTGCTGCACCTACAAACCTCAAGCGGGTGTACCCCGCTGAATACCTCCCGCTACCACAACCACCATGTGGCACAAGCACTCGACATCCCGAGGATGAAGTTCCTGATCGTGGAAAAGAGGCTGGTGTTCACAGCCAAACTCATCACAGGTCAGATATTGTTTCCTAATATTTGGAACGCTTGCTCTTGGAGGATTCCACAGCTAAGCCTAAGGTCGGTACTAGCACTTGTGGCTTACCACAACAGGCTTGTACTCACTGAGAGATTTCTTCCGAAGCAGATGCTCGCTGCCTTCAACCGTGTGGACGCCGACATCGACAGCATAATAAGTAACAAGACGGACAGACACAACCTTATCAAAGCCCTTGAACCCTGATATATTGCCAAGTTGTATTTGTTTTCTGTATTTGTGTCTAGCTCTGTGTTTCTATGCTGTATTTGTACAAATTTATTTTGCATTTGTGATCGGTATTTTGTAGCCTTTTATATGTGTTCGCTGTATTTTGTAGCCTTTTGTATTTGTACGCCGTACTTAATGTTTTCTCTAACTGCTATATGTGAACCTCTGGCGCTCGTATTCATGATGGGATATTGTGCTGTAACTCTACTTCACAATAAAGATTTATTTTTTAATTTTGGTGCATAATTAATTAGCGGCAGAAAACGTCCTTTTGGATTCTGTGCTGGTTGGTGCTTTGTACTGAGATAGTCGTAGACGAGTTGCAATTTAACTCCCCCCCCCTTTATCTTCATCTTCAAAAAATCTTATTTCCTTTTTGACTTTTTATGGCACTATATCCGTATTAACGAAAGAAATGGACTGACGGTTAAGCTTGGTGGGAAACCAAATATAAGTTGTCGGGGAGGGGTATTTATTTATTTATTAATTTTTATTTCCCTGTACCTTAGTATCGCCGTCAGTGGCTATTGTTATGATTTTCGTACAGCAGCTCCCCTCAAGCACTAAGACCCATATGCTACATGACTACGTTGAAAATGAGAATTTCCAGGAGCTGAGGGATATTCTCCCCCCACACACACGAGTATATACAGTATATTATATATTGTATATAAATATATTATATGTGAGGTGTCAGTTTCTCAAGAACAATGACACAAATATAAAACAAAAGTCATTTATCATACAAAACTACTTACAACACATAACTCGTATTCATTTACATCAATCTATTCATTTTTCTCATTTAATCTGTTAATACATGCTGTCATTTCCATAAAATTTCTTTCAATGAACAATCTCAACAGCTTCAAACACTAATCTAATCCAATCTTAATCACTTCCTCATATTACTCTTAATCACTAATATCAATTCTCTTCAAAACAGAAATTCATAAGTCGCTAACTTAATGCTAACAATTCCAGGTAATTTCTCTTAATTTAGCAATATCAATTTTGTTTACAACTTCAACCAATAAACCAACTCAATACTGAACATTTCCTTATTTCTTTGTGTTTCTTCAACTTCAACCTTACTCTAAAATAATCTCCCACTTTATTTAAGTACCATTTCCAAAAAAAAAACACAGTTCAGAGGACTTAACCTTCCTTCTCTTTCACGGTGCGATTCCTTTGTGTTACTTCCACAGAATGCAGTAATGTCATGTCTCTCTCTCTCTCTCTCTCTCTCTCTCTCTCTCTCTCTCTCTCTCTCTTCTCTTCTTAGTTGAACTCTGCATCTCTGCTGTATAGCTTTTCCAGTACTGTCTTATTTCGAGAACAGTTCTCTGTTAATACTGAAGGAAGTTACCACAGCAGTAGTAGAAGCCAGGGCACTATCTGACTGGCTTGTTATTCAACTTCCGGATTAACTTCTAACATAGGAACGTGCCTGGCAGAACCCTTCACTATACAGCTGGACACTCCCAGAACAGGATCCGAACTGAACCCAGAACTACCACTGGAAGTCTGCAACCCCCTCCAAACAACAACCACAAACCCCCTCTCTTGGTGCGAGCACCTTATTTATTTCCTTGTCATTCATTTATTTATTGAATTGATTGCAAGTTACAATCGCCCCTTGTACTACTTTTTTTTATACGCAAGCTTATGAGCAAACCCCTCTGGGGTTTGCACATAAGCTTGCGTATAAAAAAATAATTTAAACCTGACCCAATCACGGTGTTATTCTTTAAACTCACTCTTCTTCCTTTGGTGGGAAAAACAGAATATTTTTCCCACAAAACGAAACACTTTCATCTTTTACCTCAAGATCACCTGTTCACAATACCTTTGAACTGCTCCACACCCTTTCCCAAAATGCAATAAGTGTCGCATCCACAAGTAGCGGTGTAATAGAGAGATTAAACTGTTGTTCAGAAGCTTTTAATTTTAACCTTTTCGCACCTGCCTTACCATTGTTCACAATATTCCTTAAGTGCACTACCAGGCCTACTGCCGCTAATGGAAATATTTCCTTAAATGATGTTTTCGTTATTCCTTAAGTGCTTTACTTCCACACACACACACTATACTTACTAAGAGAAATATATTTGTAAGATTTTATGTCTTAAAGTTTCATGACATTTTCAGGATTCCGTTGCATTTGTACTGTGTATAACAATCCCTCATTTACAAATTCAGCAGTATTAATGATTTATTGTTGTCGATTTTATAACCTTTATGTGAATAAATCATGGATAATTATTTTTTAAATTAGTACGGAAAAACCTGTATTTTTGAATCAATACCAGGATTTGAATACCGGGAAAAAAAATGACTGATATCCCGGTATTCGGAATCTCGGTATTGTAATCCCTAGTTGGAGGGATAGTACCGCATTCCTAGTTGTCTCCAGATGAAATAACGTCTAGAATCTGTCTGCAGGCTAAAACGGGACTCATCAGAGAACAGAACTGAATCCCATTTGCCAGGGCTCCAAGTAGTCACATGTTCGTGGCACCAGTTTCGACGAGTTCTGCGATGGTTTGGGGTTAATGGGATTTTTGTACTTTGTTGCGGCCTCTAGGATTTCCCCTATACGCTGGTGGTTAATGGATACAAACCACCGGCTTCCTTGCATAGAGTTCACTCGAATTGAGCTATCTTAACACAGACGAGTTGGAAATGTTTTCACTTGTGACCGCAGCAACCTCAAGGACAGTTAATGAAAGGACATCGTAGGGTTCCCTCTTTCTGCTAGAGCCATATAGCGCCTGTTCTGGTTGATGTAAAGGCACCTGTCTCCTGCAACTGCTCCCGTAATGCCGAGACGACACTGCATTACCCATTAATCAACGTCCCACCAACCTGAGTGCCTGATATATTGGCTGTCCAACTGAGCAAGCCAAAAAACGGGAAGTGATGTGGTAGCAACCCGTGTTTTTATAAGCATGAATAATTTGCATAATGTGCGGCTCTGTAAGGTAATAGATCTATTTCTATTGGATATTCGAAATTTGCATGCCAGAATGCCTATAATATCAAATATTCGCCTTCGGCGACACTCTCCATAATAAAACATTAATGAAAAACATTTTGTTCTCAATTCAATTTTTGAGAACAAGTCTTTCATTAATGTTTCTTTATGACGAGTGTAGCTGAAGGCGAATATTTAATATTGCCAGAATGCCTAAAACATCAAATGTTCGCCTTCGGCGACTCTTCATAATAAAACATTAATGAAAAATATTTTGTTCTGTTAATTTCGTTCAGCAGTGTAGATCCTGTAGCCAGGTGGATATACGTGCACCGGTGTCTGCACGGATAGCACAATAGTATCGTCACCGTCCTCCCCACACTGGGTGGAAAAGGCTCGGGTTCGAGTCGCATTGATGACGCAAGGAATTTTAATGGGCTTTTTTCACTCCGTGGCTGAATTAGTCGATCTCAGGCGTAGATAGCAAGGGTTTTTTTCTCCTAGAAACTGGGGTTTTTCGTTCAGAAAAATAGGAAAATCGACAAGAGAACACAAGCAATTTACAGACACATTACATAAATGGGTATATGGAAGAAATTCTAGGTGACTCTAATGAAATAATTTGAAAAAAATTTTGAAATACGCGTACCGGTATTCATCAATGTTACGTGATGGTTGTCAAGTACGGTTTCGATCATCTGCCCTCTACCACCCATGTTCGGGGAACTCTCCACAAAGGATGATGAACATTTAGATCACCTAGAAGGTATACAGGGTGGACAATTGGCTCGTTAAATTCTGCAGTAGAACATGAAACGTTTGGTGGAACATAAATGGAAACAAGAGGAGTAAGAGTAATGCTAACAATGCGAACGGCTACTGCTTCTGGAGTCGTGCAAAGTTGGATAGGTTGGATGGTACGTTGGATGGTACGATGGGCTAACTAAAATTGCTACTTCTTCTCTTTCCAGAGATTCAGAACATCTGTCACGTCTGTATATTGTATATCTTGAGAAGTGGGGAGTA